>NW_026061908.1:300000-600000 GCF_023897955.1 Schistocerca gregaria | reverse complement strand
AATTCTTACTGGCTATTACATCATCTTAGAAGCTTCATCTGTGTTCTACTATGGTGCTTTTAGTGTCTCCGCATACCGCAGCACGCGACATAGCTTTCAGACGATAAGTACAACCGTTTCAGAGAGAAGAGCGGCCAATGTGACGATCTGGCTTTAAGTCGATTCGATAACAAATGACGAAAACGGACGGATTTCTCAGGTTCTTACTACATATGCACACTTTTCACATTCTCCCGTGCATCTCGGCTGCTAGTCCTCCTTTCATGCAGGATCTTAAGGTCCTAGCTCATGTCCAAGGCACCAAAGCCAGCTAAAAAGTCAATAATCGATACCTAAAACTTGATTTGTACTAATTCTTACTGGCTATTACATCATCTTAGAAGCTTCATCTGTGTTCTGCTATGGTGCTTTTAGTGTCTCCGCATACCGCAGCACGCGACATAGCTTTCAGACGATAAGTACAACCGTTTCAGAGAGAAGAGCGGCCAATGTGATGATCTGGCTTTAAGTCGATTCGATAACAAATGACGAAAACGGACGGATTTCTCAGGTTTTTACTACATATGAACACTTTTCACATTCTCCCGTGCAACTCGGCTGCTAGTCCTCCTTTCATGCAGAGTCTTATGGTCCTAGCTCATGTCCAAGGCACCAAAGCCAGCTAAAAAGTCAATAATCGATACCTAAAACTTGAGTTGTACTACTTCTTACTGGCTATTACATCAACTTAGAAGCTTCATCTGTGTTCTGCTATGGTGCTTTTAGAGACTCCACATACCGCAGCACTGCGACATAGCTTTGCAGACGATAAGTACAACCGTTTCAGAGAGAAGAGCGGCAAATGTGACGATCTGGCTTTAAGTCGATTCGATAACAAATGACGAAAACGGACGGATTTCTCAGGTTTTTACTACATATGAACACTTTTCACATTCACCCATGCAACGCGGCTGCTAGTCCTCCTTTCATGCCGAATCTTAAGGTCCTTGCTCATGTCCAAGACACCAAAGCCAGCTAAAAAGTCAATAATCGATGCCCAAATCTTGAATTGTACTACTTCTTACTGGCTATTACATCAACTTAGAAGCTTCATCTGTGTTCTACTATGGTTATTTTGGTGTCTCCGCATACCGCAGCTCGCGACATAGCTTTGCAGACGATAAGTACATCCGTTTCAGAGAGAAGAGTGGCCAATGTGACGATCCGGCTTTAAGTCGATTCGATAACAAATGACGAAAATGGACGGATTTCTCAGGTTTTTAATACATATGAAAACTTTTCACATCCTAACGTGCAGCTCGGCTGCTAGTCCTCCTTTCATGCAGAATCTTAAGGTCCTAGCTCATGTCCAAGGCACCAAAGCCAGCTAAAAAGTCAATAATCGATATCTAAAATTTCAATTGTACTATTTCTTAGTAGCTATTACATCAACTTAGAAGCTTCATCTGTGTTCTACTATGCTGCATTTAGTGTCTCCGCATACTGCAGCACGCGACATAGCTTTGCAGACGATAAGTGCAACCGTTTCAGAGAGAAGAGCGGCCAATGTCACGATCTGGCTTTAGGTCGATTCGATAACAAATGACGAAAACGGAAGGATTTCTCAGGTTTTTACTACATATGAACACTTTTCATATTCTCCCAGGCAAGTCAGCTGCTAGTCCTCCTTTCATGCAGAATCTTAAGGTCCTAGCTCATGTCCAAGTCACGAAAGCCAGCTAAAACGTCAATAATCGATACCTAAAACGTGAATTGTACTACCTCTTACTGGCTATTACATCAACTTAGAAGCTTCATCTGTGTTCTACTATGGTGATTTTGGTGTCTCCACATACCGCAGCACTCGAAATAGCTTTGCAGACGATAAGTACAACCGTTTCAGAGAGAAGAGCGGCCAATGTGACGATCTGGCTTTAAGACGATTCGATAACCAATGACGAAAACGTACGGATTTCTCGGGTTTTTACTACATATGAACACTTTTCATTTTCTCCCGTGCAATTCGGCTGCTAGTCCTCCTTTCATGCAGAATCTTAAGGTCCTAGCTCATGTCCAAGGCACCAAAGCCAGCTAAAAAGTCAATAATCGATATCTAAAATTTCAATTGTACTACTTCTTACTAGCTATTACATCAACTTAGAAGCTTCATCTGTGTTCTACTATGCTGCTTTTAGTGTCTCCGCATACCGCAGCACGCGACATAGCTTTGCAGACGATAAGTGCAACCGTTTCAGAGAGAAGAGCGCCCAATCTGACGATCAGGCTTTAAGTCGATTCGATAACAAACGACGAAAACGGACGGATTTCTCAGGTTTTTACTACATATGAACACTTTTCACATTCTCCAGTGCAACTCGGCTGCTAGTCCTGCTTTCATGCAGAATCTTAAGGTCCTAGCTCATGTCCAAGGCACCAAAGCCAGTTAAAAAGTCAATAATCGATACCTAAAACTGGAATTGTACTACTTCTTACTGGCTATTACATCAACTTAGAAGCTTCATCTGTGTTCTACTATGGTGCTTTTAGTGTCTCCACATACCGCAGCACGCGACATAGCTTTGCAGACGATAAGTACAGCCGTTTCAGAGAGAAGGGCGGACAATGTTACGATCTTGCCTTTAGTCGACTCGATTACAAAAGACGAAAACGGACGGATTTCTCAGGTTAATACTACATATGAGCACATTTCACATTCTCCCGTGCAACTTTTCTGCTAGTCTCCCTCTCATGCAGATTCTTAGGGTCCTAGCTCATGTCCAAGGCACCAAAGCCAGCTAAAAAGTCAATAATCGATACCTAAAACTTGAATTGTACTACCTCTTACTTGCTATTACATCAACTTATAAGCTTCATCTGTGTTCTACTATGGTGCTTTTAGTGTCTCCACATACCGCAGCACTCGACATAGCATCGCAGACGATAAGTACAACCGTTTCAGAGAGAAGAGCGGCCAATGTGACGATCTGGCTTTAAGTCGATTGGATAACAAATGACGAAAACGGTCGGATTACTCAAGTTTTTATTACATGTGAACACTTTTCACATTCTCACGTGCAAGGCGGCTGTTAGTCTTCCTTTCATGCAGAATCTTAAGGTCCTAGCTCATGTCCAAGGCACCAAAGCCAGCTAAAAAGTCAATAATCGATATCTAAAATTCCAATTGTACTACTTCTTACTAGCTATTACATCAACTTAGAAGCTTCATCTGTGTTCTACTATGGTGATTTTAGTGTCTCAGCATACCGCAGAACGCGACATAGCTTTGCAGACGATAAGTACAACTGGTTCAGAGAGAAGAGCGGCCAATGTCACGATCCGGTTTAAAGTCGATTCGATTACATTTTACGAAAATGGACGGATTTCTCAGGTTTTGCTACATATGAAAACTTTTCACATTCTCCCGTGCAACTCGGCTGCTAGTCCTCCTTTCATGCAGAATCTTAAGGTCCTAGCTCACGTCCAAGGCACCAAAGCCAGCTAAAAAGTCAATAATCGATATCTAAAATTTCAATTGTACTACTTCTTACTAGCTATGACATCAACATAGAAGCTTCATCTGTGTCCTAGTATGGTGCTTTTAGTGTCTCCATATACCGCAGCACGCGACATAGCTTTGCAGACGATATGTACAATCGTTTCAGAGAGAAGAGATGCCAATGTGACGACCTGGCTTTAAGTCGATTCCATAAAAAATGACGAAAACGGACGGATTTCTCAGGTTTTTACTACATATGAACACTTTTTACAATCTCCCGTGCAACTCGGCTGCTAGTCCTCCTCTCATGCAGATTCGTAAGGACATAGCTCATGTCCAAGGCACCAAAGCCAGCTAAAAAGTCAATAATCGATACCTAAAACTTGAATTGTACCACTTCTTACAGGCTATTACATCAACTTAGAAGCTTCATCTGTGTCCTACTATGGTGATCTTAGTGTCTCCGCATACCACAGCATGCGACATAGCTTTGCAGACGATAAGTACAACCGTTTCAGAGAGAAGAGCGGCCTATGTGACGATCTGGCTTTAAGTCGATTCGATAACAAATGACGAAAACGGACGGATTTCTCAGGTTTTTACTACATATGAACACTTTTCACATTCACCCATGCAACGCGGCTGCTAGTCCTCCTTTCATGCCGAATCTTAAGGTCCTAGCTCATGTCCAAGGCACCAAAGCCAGCTAAAAAGTCAATAATCGATGCCCAAATCTTGAATTGTACTACTTCTTACTGGCTATTACATCAACTTAGAAGCTACATCTGTGTTCTACTATGGTTATTTTGGTGTCTCCGCATACCGCAGCTCGCGACATAGCTTTGCAGACGATAAGTACATCCCTTTCAGAGAGAAGAGTGGCCAATGTGACGATCCGGCTTTAAGTCGATTCGATAACAAATGACGAAAATGGACGGATTTCTCAGGTTTTTAATACATATGAAAACTTTTCACATCCTAACGTGCAGCTCGGCTGCTAGTCCTCCTTTCATGCAAAATCTTAAGGTCCTAGCTCATGTCCAAGGCACCAAAGCCAGCTAAAAAGTCAATAATCGATATCTAAAATTTCAATTGTACTATTTCTTAGTAGCTATTACATCAACTTAGAAGCTTCATCTGTGTTCTACTATGCTTCATTTAGTGTCTCTGCATACTGCAGCACGCGACATAGCTTTGCAGACGATAAGTGCAACCGTTTCAGAGAGAAGAGCGGCCAATGTCACGATCTGGCTTTAGGTCGATTCGATAACAAATGACGAAACCGGAAGGATTTCTCAGGTTTTTACTACATATGAACACTTTTCATATTCTCCCAGGCAAGTCAGCTGCTAGTCCTCCTTTCATGCAGAATCTTAAGGTCCTAGCTCATGTCCAAGTCACGAAAGCCAGCTAAAACGTCAATAATCGATACCTAAAACGTGAATTGTACTACCTCTTACTGGCTATTACATCAACTTAGAAGCTTCATCTGTGTTCTACTATGGTGATTTTAGTGTCTCCACATACCGCAGCACTCGACATAGCTTTGCAGACGATAAGTACAACCGTTACAAAGAGAAGAGCGGCCAATGTGACGATCTGGCTTTAAGACGATTCGATAACCAATGACGAAAACGTACGGATTTCTCGGGTTTTTACTACATATGAACACTTTTCATTTTCTCCCGTGCAATTCGGCTGCTAGTCCTCCTTTAATGCAGAATCTTAAGGTCCTAGCTCATGTCCAAGGCACCAAAGCCAGCTAAAAAGTCAATAATCGATATCTAAAATTTCAATTGTACTACTTCTTACTAGCTATTACATCAACTTAGAAGCTTCATCTGTGTTCTACTATGCTGCTTTTAGTGTCTCCGCATACCGCAGCACGCGACATAGCTTTGCAGACGATAAGTGCAACCGTTTCAGAGAGAAGAGCGCCCAATCTGACGATCAGGCTTTAAGTCGACTCGATAACAAACGACGAAAACGGACGGATTTCTCAGGTTTTTACTACATATGAACACTTTTCACATTCTCCAGTGCAACTCGGCTGCTAGTCCTGCTTTCATGCAGAATCTTAAGGTCCTAGCTCATGTCCAAGGCACCAAAGCCAGTTAAAAAGTCAATAATCGATACCTAAAACTGGAATTGTACTACTTCTTACTGGCTATTACATCAACTTAGAAGCTTCATCTGTGTTCTACTATGGTGCTTTTAGTGTCTCCACATACCGCAGCACGCGACATAGCTTTGCAGACGATAAGTACAGCCGTTTCAGAGAGAAGGGCGGACAATGTTACGATCTTGCCTTTAGTCGACTCGATTACAAAAGACGAAAACGGACGGATTTCTCAGGTTAATACTACATATGGGCACATTTCACATTCTCCCATGCAACTTTTCTGCTAGTCTCCCTCTCATGCAGATTCTTAGGGTCCTAGCTCATGTCCAAGGCACCAAAGCCAGCTAAAAAGTCAATAATCGATACCTAAAACTTGAATTGTACTACCTCTTACTTGCTATTACATCAAATTATAAGCTTCATCTGTGTTCTACTATGGTGCTTTTAGTGTCTCCACATACCGCAGCACTCGACATAGCATTGCAGACGATAAGTACAACCGTTTCAGAGAGAAGAGCGGCCAATGTGACGATCTGGCTTTAAGTCGATTGGATAACAAATGACGAAAACGGTCGGATTACTCAGGTTTTTATTACATGTGAACACTTTTCACATTCTCACGTGCAAGGCGGCTGTTAGTCTTCCTTTCATGCAGAATCTTAAGGTCCTAGCTCATGTCCAAGGCACCAAAGCCAGCTAAAAAGTCAATAATCGATATCTAAAATTCCAATTGTACTACTTCTTACTAGCTATTACATCAACTTAGAAGCTTCATCTGTGTTCTACTATGGTGATTTTAGTGTCTCAGCATACCGCAGAACGCGACATAGCTTTGCAGACGATAAGTACAACTGGTTCAGAGAGAAGAGCGGCCAATGTCACGATCCGGTTTTAAGTCGATTCGATTACATATTACGAAAATGGACGGATTTCTCAGGTTTTCCTACATATGAAAACTTTTCACATCCTCCCTTGCAACTCGGCTGCTAGTCCTCCTTTCATGCAGATTCTTAAGGTCATAGCTCATGTCCAAGGCACCAAAGCCAGCTAAAATGTCAATAATCGATACCTAAAACTTTAATTGTACTATCTCTTACTAGCTATTACATCAACTTAGAACCTTCATCTGTGTTCTACTATGGTGCTTTTAGTGTCTCCACATGCCGCAGCACGCGACATAGCTTTGCAGACGATAAGTACAACCGTTTCAGAGAGAAGAGCAGCCAATGTGACGATCTGGCTTTAAGACGAATCGATAACCAATGACGAAAACGTATGGATTTCTCAGGTTTTTACTACATATGAACACTTTTCACATTCTCCCGTACAACTCGGCTGCTAGTCCTTCTTTCATGCAGAATCTTAAGGTCCTAGCTCATGTCCAAGGCACCAAAGCCAGCTACAAAGTCAATAATCGATACCTTAAACTTGAATTGTACTACTTCTTACTGGCTATTACATCTACTTAGAAGCTTCATCTGTGTTCTACTATGGTGCATTTAGTGTCTCTACATACCGCAGCACGCGACATAGCTTTGCAGACGATAAGTACAACCGTTTCAGAGAGGCGAGCGGCCAATGTGACGATCTGGCTTTAAGTCGATTCGTTAACAAATGACGATGGCGAACGGATCTCTCAGGTTTTTACTACATATGAACACTTTTCACAATCTCCCGTGCAACTCGGCTGCTAGTCCTCCTTTCATGCAGAGTCTTATGGTCCTAGCTCATGTCCAAGGCACCAAAGCCAGCTATAAAGTCAATAATCGATACCTAAAACTTGAGTTGTACTACTTCTTTCTGGCTATTACATCAACTTAGAAGCTTCATCTGTGTTCTGCTATGGTGCTTTTAGAGACTCCACATACCGCAGAACTGCGACATAGCTTTGCAGACGATAAGTACAACCGTTTCAGAGAGAAGAGCGGCAAATGTGACGATCTGGCTTTAAGTCGATTCGATTTCAAATGACGAAAACGGACGGATTTCACAGGTTTTTACTACATATGAACACTTTTCACATTCTCCCGTGCAACTCGGCTGCTAGTCCTCCTTTCATGCAGAATCTTAAGGTCCTAGCTCACGTCCAAGGCACCAAAGCCAGCTAAAAAGTCAATAATCGATATCTAAAATTTCAATTGTACTACTTCTTACTAGCTATGACATCAACATAGAAGCTTCATCTGTGTCCTAGTATGGTGCTTTTAGTGTCTCCACATACCGCAGCACGCGACATAGCTTTGCAGACGATATGTACAACCGTTTCAGAGAGAAGAGATGCCAATGTGACGACCTGGCTTTAAGTCGATTCCATAAAAAATGACGAAAACGGACGGATTTCTCAGGTTTTTACTACATATGAACACTTTTCACATTCTCCCGTGCAACTCGGCTGCTAGTCCTCCTTTCATGCAGAATCTTAAGGTCCTAGCTCATGTCCAAGGCACCAAAGCCAGCTAAAAAGTCAATAATCGATATCTAAAATTTCAATTGTACTACTTCTTACTAGCTATGACATCAACATAGAAGCTTCATCTGTGTCCTACTATGGTGATTTTAGTGTCTCCGCATACCACAGCATGCGACATAGCTTTGCAGACGATAAGTACAACCGTTTCAGAGAGAAGAGCGGCCAATGTGACGATCTGGCTTTAAGTCGATTCGATAACAAATGACGAAAACGGACGGATTTCTCAGGTTTTTACTACATATGAACACTTTTCACATTCTCCCATGCAACGCGGCTGCTAGTCCTCCTTTCATGCCGAATCTTAAGGTCCTAGCTCATGTTCAAGGCACCAAAGCCAGCTAAAAAGTCAATAATCGATGCCCAAATCTTGAATTGTACTACTTCTTACTGGCTATTACATCAACTTAGAAGCTTCATCTGTGTTCTACTATGGTTATTTTGGTGTCTCCGCATACCGCAGCTTGCGACATAGCTTTGCAGACGATAAGTACATCCGTTTCAGAGAGAAGAGTGGCCAATGTGACGATCCGGCTTTAAGTCGATTCGATAACAAATGACGAAAATGGACGGATTTCTCAGGTTTTTAATACATATGAAAACTTTTCACATCCTAACGTGCAGCTCGGCTGCTAGTCCTCCTTTCATGCAGAATCTTAAGGTCCTAGCTCATGTCCAAGACACCAAAGCCAGCTAAAAAGTCAATAATCGATATCTAAAATTTCAATTGTACTACTTCTTAGTAGCTATTACATCAACTTAGAAGCTTCATCTGTGTTCTACTATGCTGCATTTAGTGTCTCCGCATACTGCAGCACGCGACATAGCTTTGCAGACGATAAGTGCAACCGTTTCAGAGAGAAGAGCGGCCAATGTCACGATCTGGCTTTAGGTCGATTCGATAACAAATGACGAAAACGGAAGGATTTCTCAGGTTTTTACTACATATGAACACTTTTCATATTCTCCCAGGCAAGTCAGCTGCTAGTCCTCCTTTCATGCAGAATCTTAAGGTCCTAGCTCATGTCCAAGTCACGAAAGTCAGCTAAAACGTCAATAATCGATACCTAAAACGTGAATTGTACTACCTCTTACTGGCTATTACATCAACTTAGAAGCTTCATCTGTGTTCTACTATGGTGATTTTAGTGTCTCCACATACCGCAGCACGCGACATAGCTTTGCAGACGATAAGTACAGCCGTTTCAGAGAGAAGGGCGGACAATGTTACGATCTTGCCTTTAGTCGACTCGATTACAAAAGACGAAAACGGACGGATTTCTCAGGTTAATACTACATATGAGCACATTTCACATTCTCCCGTGCAACTTTTCTGCTAGTCTCCCTCTCATGCAGATTCTTAGGCTCCTAGCTCATGTCCAAGGCACCAAAGCCAGCTAAAAAGTCAATAATCGATACCTAAAACTTGACTTGTACTACTTCTTACTGGCTATTACATCAACTTAGAAGCTTCATCTGTGTTCTACTATGCTGCTTTTAGTGTCTCCACATACCGCAGCACGCGACATAGCTTTGCAGATGATAAGTACAACCGTTTCAGAGAGACGACCGGCCAATGTGACGATCCGGCTTTAAGTCGATTCGGTAATATATGACGATAACGAACGGATTTCTCAGGTTTTTACTAAATATGAACACTTTTCACATTCTCCCATGCATCTCGGCTGCTAGTCCTCCTTTCATGCAGAATCTTAAGGTCCTAGCTCATGTCCAAGGCACCAAAGCCAGCTAAAAATTTAATAATCGATATCTTAAACTTGAATTGTACTACCTCTTACTTGCTATTACATCAACTTATAAGCTTCATCTGTGTTCTACTATGGTGCTTTTAGTGTCTCCACATACCGCAGCACTCGACATAGCATTGCAGACGATAAGTACAACCGTTTCAGAGAGAAGAGCGGCTAATGTGACGATCTGGCTTTAAGTCGATTGGATAACAAATGACGAAAACGGTCGGATTTCTCAGGTTTTTACTACATGTGAACACTTTTCACATTCTCACGTGCAAGGCGGCTGTTAGTCCTCCTTTCATGCAGAATCTTAAGGTAATAGCTCATGTCCAAGGCACCAAAGCCAGCTAAAAAGTCAATAATCGATATCTAAAATTCCAATTGTACTACTTCTTACTAGCTATTACATCAACTTAGAAGCTTCATCTGTGTTCTACTATGGTGATTTTAGTGTCTCAGCATACCGCAGCACGCGACATAGCTTTGCAGACGATAAGTACAACTGGTTCAGAGAGAAGAGCGGCCAATGTCACGATCCGGTTTTAAGTCGATTCGATTACATATTACGAAAATGGACGGATTTCTCAGGTTTTGCTACATATGAAAACTTTTCACATCCTTCCTTGCAACTCGGCTGCTAGTCCTCCTTTCATGCAGATTCTTAAGGTCCTAGCTCATGTCCAAGGCACCAAAGCCAGCTAAAAAGTCAATAATCGATACCTAAAACTTTAATTGTACTACCTCTTACTAGCTATTACATCAACTTAGAACCTTCATCTGTGTTCTACTATGGTGCTTTTAGTGTCTCCACATGCCGCAGCACGCGACATAGCTTTGCAGACGATAAGTACAACCGTTTCAGAGAGAAGAGCAGCCAATGTGACGATCTGGCTTTAAGACGAATCGATAACCAATGACGAAAACGTATGGATTTCTCAGGTTTTTACTACATATGAACACTTTTCACATTCTCCCGTACAACTCGGCTGCTAGTCCTTCTTTCATGCAGAATCTTAAGGTCCTAGCTCATGTCCAAGGCACCAAAGCCAGCTACAAAGTCAATAATCGATACCTTAAACTTGAATTGTACTACTTCTTACTGGCTATTACATCTACTTCGAAGCTTCATCTGTGTTCTACTATGGTGCATTTAGTGTCTCTACATACCGCAGCACGCGACATAGCTTTGCAGACGATTAGTATAACCGTTTCAGAGAGGCGAGCGGCCAATGTGACGATCTGGCTTTAAGTCGATTCGTTAACAAATGACGATGGCGAACGGATCTCTCAGGTTTTTACTACATATGAACACTTTTCACAATCTCCCGTGCAACTCGGCTACTAGTCCTCCATTCATGCAGAATCTTATGGTCCTAGCTCATGTCCAAGGCACCAAAGCCAGCTGAAAGTCAATAATCGATAAGTAAAAGTTGAATTGTACCACTTCTTACTGGCTATTACATCAACTTAGAAGCTTCATCCGTGTTTTACTATGGTATTTTTAGTGTCTCCGCATACCGCAGCACACGACATAGCTTTGCAGACGATAAGTACAACCGTTTCAGAGTGAAGAGCGGCCAATGTGACGATCTGGCTTTAAGTCGATTCGATAACAAATGACGAAAACGGACGGATTTCTCAGGTTTTTACTACATATGAACACTTTTCACATTCTCCCGTGCAACTCGGCTGCTAGTCCTCCTTTCATGCAGAATCTTAAGGTCCTAGCTCATGTCCAAGGCACCAAAGCCAGCTAAAAAGTCAATAATCGATATCTAAAATTTCAATTGTACTACTTCTTACTAGCTATGACATCAACATAGAAGCTTCATCTGTGTTCTACTATGGTGCTTTTAGTGTCTCCACATACCGCAGCACGCGACATAGCTTTGCAGACGATATGTACAACCGTTTCAGAGAGAAGAGATGCCAATGTGACGACCTGGCTTTAAGTCGATTCCATAAAAAATGACGAAAACGGACGGATTTCTCAGGTTTTTACTACATATGAACACTTTTCACAATCTCCCATGCAATTCGGCTGCTAGTCCTCCTTTCATGCATAATCTTAAGGTCCTAGCTCATGTGCAAGGCACCAAAGCCACCTAAACACTTAATAATCGATACCTAAAACTGGTATTGTACTAATTGTTACTGGCTATTACATCATCTTAGAAGCTTCATCTGTGTTCTACTATGGTGCTTTTAGTGTCTCCGCATACCGCAGCACGCGACATAGCTTTGCAGACGATAAGTACAACCGTTTCACAGAGAAGAGCGGCCAATGTGACGATCTGGCTTTAAGTCGATTCGATAACAAATGACGAAAACGGACGGATTTCTCAGGTTTTTATTACATATGAACACTTTTCACATTCTCCCGTGCAATTCGGCTGCTAGTCCTCCTTTCATGCAGAATCTTAAAGTCCTAGCTCATGTCCAAGGCACCAAAGCCAGCTAAAAAGTCAATAATCGATACCTAAACCTGGAATTGTACTACTTCTTACTGGCTAGTACATCATCTTAGAAGCTTCATCTGTGTTCTACTATGGTGCTTTTAGTGTCTCCACATACCGCAGCACGCAACATAGCTTTGCAGACGATAAGTACAACCGTTTCAGAGAGAAGAGCGGCCAATGTGACGATCTGGCTTTAAGTCGATTCGATAACAAAAGACGAAAACGGACGGATTTCTCAGGTTAATACTACATATTAACACTTTTCACATTCTCCCGTGCAACTCGGCTGCTAGTCCTCCTCTCATGCAGATTCGTAAGGACATAGCTCATGTCCAAGGCACCAAAGCCAGCTAAAAAGTCAATAATCGATATCTAAAATTTAAATTGTACTACTACTTACTAGCTATTACATCAACTTAGAAGCTTCATCTGTGTTCTACTATGGAGCTTTTAGTGTCTCCACATACCGCAGCACGGGACATAGCTTTGCAGACGATAAGTACAACCGTTTCAGAGAGAAGAGCGGCCAATGTGACGATCTGGCTTTAAGTCGATTCGATAACAAAAGACGAAAACGGACGGATTTCTCAGGTTAATACTACATATTAACACTTTTCACATTCTCCCGTGCAACTCGGCTGCTAGTCCTCCTCTCATGCAGATTCGTAAGGACATAGCTCATGTCTAAGGCACCAAAGCCAGCTAAAAAGTCAATAATCGATACCTAAAACTTGAATTGTACTACTTCTTACTGGCTATTACATCAACTTAGAAGCTTCATCTGTGTTCTACTATGGTTATTTTGGTGTCTCCGCATACCGCAGCACGCGACATAGCTTTGCAGACGATAAGTACAACCGTTTCAGAGAGAAGAGTGGCCAATGTGACGATCCGGCTTTAAGTCGATTCGATAACAAATGACAAAAATGGACGGATTTCTCAGGTTTTTACTACATATGAAAACTTTTCACATCCTAACGTGCAGCTCGGCTGCTAGTCCTCCTTTCATGCAGAATCTTAAGGTCCTAGCTCATGTCCAAGGCACCAAAGCCAGCTAAAAAGTCAATAATCGATATCTAAAATTTCAATTGTACTACTTCTTACTAGCTATTACATCAACTTAGAAGCTTCATCTGTGTTCTACTATGCTGCTTTTAGTGTCTCCGCATACTGCAGCAC
Organism: Schistocerca gregaria; assembly: GCF_023897955.1. Lineage (NCBI taxonomy): Eukaryota > Metazoa > Arthropoda > Insecta > Orthoptera > Acrididae > Schistocerca > Schistocerca gregaria. The sequence goes on along the minus strand of NW_026061908.1, from coordinate 586,544 downwards.
GCGACATAGCTTTGCAGACGATAAGTGCAACCGTTTCAGAGAGAAGAGCGGCCAATGTCACGATCTGGCTTTAGGTCGATTAGATAACAAATGATGAAAACGGAAGGATTTCTCAGGTTTTTACTACATATGAACACTTTTCATATTCTCCCAGGCAAGTCAGCTGCTAGTCCTCCTTTCATGCAGAATCTTAAGGTCCTAGCTTATGTCCAAGTCACGAAAGCCAGCTAAAACGTCAATAATCGATACCTAAAACTTGAATTGTACTACCTCTTACTGGCTATTACATCAACTTAGACGCTTCATCTGTGTTCTACTATGGTGATTTTAGTGTCTCCACATACCGCAGCACTCGACATAGCTTTGCAGACGATAAGTACAACCATTTCAGAGAGAAGAGCGGCCAATGTGACGATCTGGCTTTAAGACGATTAGATAACCAATGCCGAAAACGTACGGATTTCTCGGGTTTTTACTACATATGAACACTTTTCACTTTCTCCCGTGCAACTCGGCTGCTAGTCCTCCTTTCATGCAGAATCTTAAGGTCCTAGCTCATGTCCAAGGCACCAAAGCCAGCTAAAAAGTCAATAATCGATATCTAAAATTTCAATTGTACTACTTCTTACTAGCTATTACATCAACTTAGAAGCTTCATCTGTGTTCTACTATGCTGCTTTTAGTGTCTCCGCATACTGCAGCACGCGACATAGCTTTGCAGACGATAAGTGCAACCGTTTCAGAGAGAAGAGCGCCCAATGTGACGATCAGGCTTTAAGTCGATTTGATAACAAACGACGAAAACGGACGGATTTCTCAGATTTTTACTACATATGAACACTTTTCACATTCTCCAGTGCAACTCGGCTGCTAGTCCTGCTTTCATGCAGAATCTTAAGGTCCTAGCTCATGTCCATGGCACCAAAGCCAGCTAAAAAGTCAATAATCGATACCTAAAACTGGAATTGTACTACTTCTTACTGGCTATTACATCAACTTAGAAGCTTCATCTGTGTTCTACTATGGTGCTTTTAGTGTCTCCGCATACCGCAGCACACGACATAGCTTTCAGACGATAAGTACAGCCGTTTCAGAGAGAAGGGCGGACAATGTTACGATCTGGCCTTTAGTCGACTCGATAACAAAAGACGAAAACGGACGGATTTTTCAGGTTAATACTACATATGAGCACATTTCACATTCTCCCGTGCAATTCGGCTGCTAGTCCTCCTTTCATGCAGAATCTTAAAGTCCTAGCTCATGTCCAAGGCACCAAAGCCAGCTAAAAAGTCAATAATCGATACCTAAAACTTGAATTGTACTACTTCTTACTGGCTATTACATCAACTTAGAAGCTTCATCTGTGTCCTACTAAGGTGATTTTAGTGTCTCCACATACCGCAGCACGCGACATAGCTTTGCAGACGATAAGTACAACCGTTTCAGAGAGAAGAGCGGCCAATGTGACGATACGGCTTTAAGTCGATTCGGTAATATATGACGATAACGAACGGATTTCTCAGGTTTTTACTACATATGAACACTTTTCACATTCTCCCATGCATCTCTGCTGCTAGTCCTCCTTTCATGCAGAATCTTAAGGTCCTAGCTCATGTCCAAGGCACCAAAGCCAGCTAAAAATTTAATAATCGATACCTTAAACTTGAATTGTACTACCTCTTACTGGCTATTACATCAACTTATAAGCTTCATCTCTGTTCTACTATGGTGCTTTTAGTGTCTCCACATACCGCAGCACTCGACATAGCTTTGCAGACGATAAGTACAACCGTTTCAGAGAGAAGAGCGTCCAATGTGACGATCTGGCTTTAAGTCGATTCGATAACAAATGACGAAAACGGTCGGATTTCTCAGGTTTTTACTACATATGAACACTTTTCACATTCTCACGTGCAAGGCGGCTGTTATTCCTCCTTGCATGCAGAATCTTAAGGTCCTAGCTCATGTCCAAGGCACCAAAGCCAGCTAAAAAGTCTATAATCGATACCTAAAACTTGACTTGTACTACTTCTTACTGGCTATTACATCAACTTAGAATCTTCATCTGTGTTCTACTATGGTGCTTTTAGTGTCTCCACATACCGCAGCACGCGACATAGCTTTGCAGACGATAAGTACAACCGTTTCAGAGAGGAGAGCGGCCAATGTGACGATCTGGGTTTAAGTCGATTCGTTAACAAATGACGATGGCGAACGGATCTCTCAGGTTTTTACTACATATGAACACTTTTCACAATCTCCCGTGCAACTCGGCTGCTAGTCCTCCTTTCATGCAGAATCTTAAGGTCCTAGCTCATGTCCAAGGCACCAAAGCCAGCTACAAAGTCAATAATCGATACCTAAAACTTGAATTGTACTACTTCTTACTGGCTATTACATCATCTTAGAAGCTTCATCTGTGTTCTACTATGGTGGTTTTAGTGTCTCCGCATAACGCAGCACGCGACATAGCTTTGCAGACGATAAGTACAACCGTTTCAGAGAGAAGAGCGGCCAATGTGACGATCTGGCTTTAAGTCGATTCGATAACAAATGACGAAAACGGAAGGATTTCTCAGGTTTTTATTACATATGAACACTTTTCACATTCTCCCGTGCAATTCGGCTGCTAGTCCTCCTTTCATGCAGAATCTTAAAGTCCTAGCTCATGTCCAAGGCACCAAAGCCAGCTAAAAAGTCAATAATCGATACCTAAAACTGGAATTGTACTACTTCTTACTGGCTATTACATCATCTTAGAAGCTTCATCTGTGTTCTACTATAGTCCTTTTAGTGTCTCTGCATACCGCAGCACGCGACATACCTTTCAGACGATAAGTACAACCGTTTCGGAGAGAAGAGCGGCCAATGTGACGATCTGGCTTTAAGTCGATTCGATAACAAATGACGAAAACGGACGGGTTTCTCAGGTTTTTGCTACATATGAACACTTTTTACATTCTCCCGTGCAATTCGGCTGCTAGTCCCCCTTTCATGCACATTCTTAAGGTCCTAGCTCATGTCCAAGGCCCCAAAGCCAGCTAAAAAGTCAATAATCGATATCTAAAATTTAAATTGTACTACTTCTTACTAGCTATTACATCAACTTAGAAGCTTCATCTGTGTTCTACTATGGTGCTTTTAGTGTCTCCACATACCGCAGCACGCGACATAGCTTTGCAGACGATAAGTACAAGCGTTTCAGAGAGAAGAGCGGCCAATGTGACGATCTGGCTTTAAGTCGATTCGATAACAAAAGACGGAAACGGACGGATTTCTCAGGTTAATACTACATATTAACACTTTTCACATTCTCCCGTGCAACTCGGCTGCTAGTCCTCCTCTCATGCAGATTCGTAAGGACATAGCTCATGTCCAAGGCACCAAAGCCAGCTAAAAAGTCAATAATCGATACCTAAAACTTGAATTGTACCACTTCTTACTGGCTATTACATCAACTTAGAGGCTTTATCTGTGTCTTACTATGGTGATTGTAGTGTCTCCGCATACCACAGCATGTGACATAGCTTTGCAGACGATAAGTACAACCGTTTCAGAGAGAAGAGCGGCCAATGTGACGATCTGGCTTTAAGTCGATTCGATAACAAATGACGAAAACGGACGGATTTCTCAGGTTTTTACTACATGTGAACACTTTTCACATTCTCCCGTGCAACTCGGCTGCTAGTCCTCCTTTCATGCCGAATCTTAAGGTCCTAGCTCATGTCCAAGGCACCAAAGCCAGCTAAAAAGTCAATAATCGATGCCCAAATCTTGAATTGTACTACTTCTTACTGGCTATTACATCAACTTAGAAGCTTCATCTGTGTTCTACTATGGTTATTTTGGTGTCTCCGCATACCGCAGCACGCGACATAGCTTTGCAGACGATAAGTACAACCGTTTCAGAGAGAAGAGTGACCAATGTGACGATCCGGCTTTAAGTCGATTCGATAACAAATGACGAAAATGGACGGATTTCTCAGGTTTTTACTACACATGAAAACTTTTCACATCCTAACGTGCAGCTCGGCTGCTAGTCCTCCTTTCATGCAGAATCTTAAGGTCCTAGCTCATGTCCAAGGCACCAAAGCCAGCTAAAAAGTCAATAATCGATATCTAAAATTTGAATTGTACTACTTCTTACTAGCTATTACATCAACTTAGAAGCTTCATCTGTGTTCTACTATGCTGCTTTTAGTGTCTCCGCATACTGCAGCACGCGACATAGCTTTGCAGACGATAAGTGCAACCGTTTCAGAGAGAAGAGCGGCCAATGTCACGATCTGGCTTTAGGTCGATTAGATAACAAATGACGAAAACGGAAGGATTTCTCAGGTTTTTACTACATATGAACACTTTTCATATTCTCCCAGGCAAGTCAGCTGCTAGTCCTCCTTTCATGCAGAATCTTAAGATCCTAGCTCATGTCCAAGGCACCAAGGCCAGCTAAAAAGTCAATAATCGATACCTAAAACTGGAATTGTACTACTTCTTACTGGCTATTACATCAACTTAGAAGCTTCATCTGTGTTCTACTATGGTGCTTTTAGTGTCTCCGCATACCGCAGCACACGACATAGCTTTCAGACGATAAGTACAGCCGTTTCAGAGAGAAGGGCGGACAATGTTACGATCTGGCCTTTAGTCGACTCGATAACAAAAGACGAAAACGGACGGATTTCTCAGGTTAATACTACATATGAGCACATTTCACATTCTCCCGTGCAATTCGGCTGCTAGTCCTCCTTTCATGCAGAATCTTAAAGTCCTAGCTCATGTCCAAGGCACCAAAGCCAGCTAAAAAGTCAATAACCGATACCTAAAACTTGAATTGTACTACTTCTTACTGGCTATTACATCAACTTAGAAGCTTCATCTGTGTCCTACTAAGGTGATTTTAGTGTCTCCACATACCGCAGCACGCGACATAGCTTTGCAGACGATAAGTACAACCGTTTCAGAGAGAAGAGCGGCCAATGTGACGATACGGCTTTAAGTCGATTCGGTAATATATGACGATAACGAACGGATTTCTCAGGTTTTTACTACATATGAACACTTTTCACATTCTCCCATGCATCTCGGCTGCTAGTCCTCCTTTCATGCAGAATCTTAAGGTCCTAGCTCATGTCCAAGGCACCAAAGCCAGCTAAAAATTTAATAATCGATACCTTAAACTTGAATTGTACTACCTCTTACTGGCTATTACATCAACTTATAAGCTTCATCTGTGTTCTACTATGGTGCTTTTAGTGTCTCCACATACCGCAGCACTCGACATAGCTTTGCAGACGATAAGTACAACCGTTTCAGAGAGAAGAGCGTCCAATGTGACGATCTGGCTTTAAGCCGATTCGATAACAAATGACGAAAACGGTCGGATTTCTCAGGTTTTTACTACATATGAACACTTTTCACATTCTCACGTGCAAGGCGGCTGTTAGTCCTCTTTTCATGCAGAATCTTAAGGTCCTAGCTCATGTCCAAGGCACCAAAGCCAGCTAAAAAGTCTATAATCGATACCTAAAACTTGACTTGTACTACTTCTTACTGGCTATTACATCAACTTAGAATCTTCATCTGTGTTCTACTATGGTGCTTTTAGTGTCTCCACATACCGCAGCACGCGACATAGCTTTGCAGACGATAAGTACAACCGTTTCAGAGAGGAGAGCGGCCAATGTGACGATCTGGCTTTAAGTCGATTCGTTAACAAATGACGATGGCGAACGGATCTCTCAGGTTTTTACTACATATGAACACTTTTCACAATCTCCCGTGCAACTCGGCTGCTAGTCCTCCTTTCATGCAGAATCTTAAGGTCCTAGCTCATGTCCAAGGCACCAAAGCCAGCTACAAAGTCAATAATCGATACCTAAAACTTGAATTGTACTACTTCTTACTGGCTATTACATCAACTTAGAAGCTTCATCTGTGTTCTACTATGGTGCTTTAAGTGTCTGCGCATACCGCAGCACGCGACATAGCATTGCAGACGATAAGTACAACAGCGTCAGAGGGAAGAGCGGCCAATGTGACGATCTGGCTTTAAGTCGATTCCACAACAAATGACGAAAACGGACGGATTTCTCAGGTTTTTACTACATATGAACACTTTTCACATTCTCCCGTGCAACTCGGCTGCTAGTCCTCCTTTCATGCAGAATCTTAAGGTCCTAGCTCATGTCCAAGTCACCAAAGCCAGCTAAAAGTCAATAATCGATACCCAAAACTGGTATTGTACTAATTCTTACTGGCTATTACATCATCTTAGAAGCTTCATCTGTGTTCTACTATGGTGCTTTTAGTGTCACCGCATACCGCAGCACGCGACATAGCTTTCAGACGATAAGTACAACCGTTTCGGAGGGAAGAGCGGCCAATGTGACGATCTGGCTTTAAGTCGATTCGATAACAAATGACAAAACGGACGGACTTCTCAGGTTTTTACTACATATGAACACTTTTCACATTCTCCCGTGCAACTCGGCTGCTAGTCCTCCTTTCATGCAGAATCTTAAGGTCCTAGCTCATGTCCAAGGCACCAAAGCCAGCTAAAAAGTCAATAATCGATATCAAAAATTCCAATTGTACTACTTCTTACTAGCTATTACATCAACTTAGAAGCTTCATCTGTGTTCTACTATGGTGCTTTTAGTGTCTCCACATGCCGCAGCACGCGACATAGCTTTGCAGACGATAAGTACAACCGTTTCAGAGAGAAGAGCAGCCAATGTGACGATCTGGCTTTAAGGCGAATCGATAACCAACGACGAAAACGTATGGATTTCTCAGGTTTTTACTACATATGAACACTTTTCACATTCTCCCGTACAACTCGGCTGCTAGTCCTTCTTTCATGCAGAATCTTAAGGTACTAGCTCAAGTCCAAGGCACCAAAGCCAGCTAAAAAGTCAATAATCGATACCTAAAACTTGAATTGTACTACTTCTTACTGGCTATTACATCAACTTAGAAGCTTCATCTGTGTTCTACTATGGTGCATTTAGTGTCTCTACATACCGCAGCACGCGACATAGCTTTGCATACGATAAGTACAACCGTTTCAGAGAGGAGAGCGACCAATGTGACGATCTGGCTTTAAGTCGATTCGTTAACAAATGACGATGGCGAACGGATCTCTCAGGTTTTTACTACATATGAACACTTTTCACAATCTCCCGTGCAATTCGGATGCTAGTCCTCCTTTCATGCAGAATCTTAAGGTCCTAGCTCATGTCCAAGGCACCACAGCCAGCTGAAAGTCAATAATCGATAAGTAAAACTTGAATTGTACTACTTCTTACTGGCTATTACATCAACTTAGAAGCTTCATCCGTGTTTTACTATGGTATTTTTAGTGTCTCCGCATACCGTAGCACACGACATAGCTTTGGAGACGATAAGTACAACCGTTTCAGAGAGAAGGGCGGACAATGTGACGATCTGGCTTTAAGTCGATTCGATAACAAAAGACGAAACCGGACGGATTTCTCAGGTTAAAACTACATATTAACACATTTCACATTCTCCCGTGCAACTTTTCTGCTAGTCCTCCTCTCATGCAGATTTGTAAGGTCATAGCTCATGTCCAAGGCACCAAAGCCAGCTAAAAGTCAATAATCGATACCCAAAACTGGTATTGTACTAATTCTTACTGGCTATTACATCATCTTAGAAGCTTCATCTGTGTTCTACTATGGTGCATTTAGTGTCTCCGCATACCGCAGCACGCGACATAGCTTTGCAGACGATAAGTACAACCGTTTCAGAGAGAAGAGCGGCCAATGTGACGATCTGGCTTTAAGTCGATTGGATAACAAATGACGAAAATGAACGAATTTCTCAGGTTTTTACTACATATGAAAACTTTTCACATCCTAACGTGCAGCTCGGCTGCTAGTCCTCCTTTCATGCAGAATCTTAAGGTCCTAGCTCATGTCCAAGGCACAAAAGCCAGCTAAAAAGTCAATAATCGATATCTAAAATTTCAATTGTACTACTTCTTACTCTCTATTACATCATATTAGAAGCTTCATCTGTGTTCTACTATGGTGCCTTTAGTGTCTCCGCATACCGCAGCACGCGACATAGCTTTGCAGACGATAAGTACAACCGTTTCAGAGAGAAGAGCGGCCAATGTGACGATCTGGCTTTAAGTCGATTGGATAACAAATGACGAAAATGGACGAATTTCTCAGGTTTTTACTACATATGAAAACTTTTCACATCCTAACGTGCAGCTCGGCTGCTAGTCCTCCTTTCATGCAGAATCTTAAGGTCCTAGCTCATGTCCAAGGCACCAAAGCCAGCTAAAAAGTCAATAATCGATATCTAAAATTTCAATTGTACTACTTCTTACTAGCTATTACATCAACTTAGAAGCTTCATCTGTGTTCTACTATGCTGCTTTTAGTGTCTCCGCATACTGCAGCACGCGACATAGCTTTGCAGACAATAAGTGCAACCGTTTCAGAGAGAAGAGCGCCCAATGTGACGATCAGGCTTCAAGTCGATTCGATAACAAATGACGAAAACGGACGGATTTCTCAGGTTTTTACTACATATGAACACTTTTCACATTCTCCCGTGCAACTCGGCTGCTAGTCCTGCTTTCATGCAGAATCTTAAGGTCCTAGCTCATCTCCAAGGCACCAAAGCCAGCTAAAAAGTCAATAATCGATATTTAAATCTTGAATTGTACTACTTCTTACTGGCTATTACATCAACTTAGAAGCTTCATCTGTGTTCTACTATGGTGATTTTAGTGTCTCCACATACCGCAGCACTCGACATAGCTTTGCAGACGATAAGTACAACCGTTTCAGAGAGAAGAGCGGCCAATGTGACGATCTGGCTTTAAGACGATTCGATAACCAATGACGAAAACGTACGGATTTCTCGGGTTTTTACTACATCTGAACACTTTTCACTTTCTCCCGTGCAACTCGGCTGCTAGTCCTCCTTTCATGCAGAATCTTAAGGTCCTAGCTCATGTCCAAGGCACCAAAGCCAGCTAAAAATTTAATAATCGATACCTTAAACTTGAATTGTACTACCTCTTACTGGCTATTACATCAACTTATAAGCTTCATCTGTGTTCTACTATGGTGCTTTTAGTGTCTCCACATACCGCAGCACTCGACATAGCTTTGCAGACGATAATTACAACCGTTTCAGAGAGAAGAGCGGCCAATGTGACGATCTGGCTTTAAGTCGATTCGATAACAAATGACGAAAACGGACGGATTTCTCAGGTTTTTACTACATATGAACACTTTTCACATTCTCCCATGCAACTCGGCTGCTAACCCTTCTTTCATGCAGAATCTTAAGGTCCTAGCTCATGTCCAAGTCACCAAAGCCAGCTAAAAGTCAATAATCGATACCCAAAACTGGTATTGTACTAATTCTTACTGGCTATTACATCATCTTAGAAGCTTCATCTGTGTTCTACTATGGTGCTTTTAGTGTCTCCGCATACCGCAGCACGCGACATAGCTTTCAGACGATAAGTTCAACCGTTTCGGAGAGAAGAGCGGCCAATGTGACGATCTGGCTTTAAGTCGATTCGATAACAAATGACAAAACGGACGGACTTCTCAGGTTATTACTACATATGAACACTTTTCACATTCTCCCGTGCAACTCGGCTGCTAGTCCTCCTTTCATGCAGGATCTTAAGGTCCTAGCTCATGTCCAAGGCACCAAAGCCAGCTAAAAAGTCAATAATCGATATCTAAAATTCCAATTGTACTACTTCTTACTAGCTATTACATCAACTTAGAAGCTTCATCTGTGTTCTAATATGGTGATTTTAGTGTCTCCGTATACCGCAGCACGCGACATATCTTTGCAGACGATAAGTACAACCGTTTCAGAGAGAAAAGCGGCCAATGTCACGATCCGGTTTTAAGTCGATTCGATTACATATTACGAAAATGGACGGATTTCTAAGGTTTTTACCACATATGAAAACTTTTCAATCCTCCCGTGCAACTCGGCTGCTAGTCCTCCTTTCATGCAGAATCTTAAGGTCCTAGCTCATGTCCAAGGCACCAAAGCCAGCTAAAAAGTCAATAATCGATACCTAAAACTTGAATTGTACTACCTCTTACCAGCTATTACATCAACTTAGAAGCTTCATCTGTGTTCTACTATGGTGCTTTTAGTGTCTCCACATGCCGCAGCACGCGACATAGCTTTGCAGACGATAAGTACAACCGTTTCAGAGAGAAGAGCAGCCAATGTGACGATCTGGCTTTAAGACGAATCGATAACCAATGACGAAAACGTATGGATTTCTCAGGTTTTTACTACATATGAACACTTTTCACATTCTCCCGTACAACTCGGCTGCTAGTCCTTCTTTCATGCAGAATCTTAAGGTCCTAGCTCAAGTCCAAGGCACCAAAGCCAGCTACAAAGTCAATAATCGATACCTAAAACTTGAATTGTACTACTTCTTACTGGCTATTACATCAACTTAGAAGCTTCATCTGTGTTCTACTATGGTGCATTTAGTGTCTCTACATACCGCAGCACGCGACATAGCTTTGCATACGATAAGTACAACCGTTTCAGAGAGGAGAGCGACCAATGTGACGATCTGGCTTTAAGTCGATTCGTTAACAAATGACGATGGCGAACGGATCTCTCAGGTTTTTACTACATATTAACACTTTTCACATTCTCCCGTACAACTCGGCTGCTAGTCCTTCTTTCATGCAGAATCTTAAGGTCCTAGCTCAAGTCCAAGGCACCAAAGCCAGCTACAAAGTCAATAATCGATACCTAAAACTTGAATTGTACTACTTCTTACTGGCTATTACATCAACTTAGAAGCTTCATCCGTGTTTTACTATGGTATTTTTAGTGTCTCCGCATACCGTAGCACACGACATAGCTTTGGAGACGATAAGTACAACCGTTTCAGAGAGAAGGGCGGACAATGTGACGATCTGGCTTTAAGTCGATTCGATAACTAAAGACGAAACCGGACGGATTTCTCAGGTTAAAATTACATATTAACACATTTCACATTCTCCCGTGCAACTTTTCTGCTAGTCCTCCTCTCATGCAGATTTGTAAGGTCATAGCTCATGTCCAAGGCACCAAAGCCAGCTAAAAGTCAATAATCGATACCCAAAACTGGTATTGTACTAATTCTTACTGGCTATTACATCATCTTAGAAGCTTCATCCGCGTTCTACTATGGTGCATTTAGTGTCTCCGCATACCGCAGCACGCGACATAGCTTTGCAGACGATAAGTACAACCGTTTCAGAGAGAAGAGCGGCCAATGTGACGATCTGGCTTTAAGTCGATTGGATAACAAATGACGAAAATGGACGAATTTCTCAGGTTTTTACTACATATGAAAACTTTTCACATCCTAACGTGCAGCTCGGCTGCTAGTCCTCCTTTCATGCAGAATCTTAAGGTCCTAGCTCATGTCCAAGGCACCAAAGCCAGCTAAAAAGTCAATAATCGATATCTAAAATTTCAATTGTACTACTTCTTACTCTCTATTACATCATATTAGAAGCTTCATCTGTGTTCTACTATGGTGCTTTTAGTGTCTCCGCATACCGCAGCACGCGACATAGCTTTGCAGACGATAAGTACAACCGTTTCAGAGAGAATGGCGGCCAATGTGACGATCTGGCTTTAAGTCGATTCGTTAACAAATGACGATGGCGAACGGATCTCTCAGGTTTTTACTACATATGAACACTTTTCACAATCTCCCGTGCAACTCGGATGCTAGTCCTCCTTTCATGCAGAATCTTAAGGTCCTAGCTCATGTCCAAGGCACCACAGCCAGCTGAAAGTCAATAATCGATAAGTAAAACTTGAATTGTACTACTTCTTACTGGCTATTACATCAACTTAGAAGCTTCATCCGTGTTTTACTATGGTATTTTTAGTGTCTCCGCATACCGTAGCACACGACATAGCTTTGGAGACGATAAGTACAACCGTTTCAGAGAGAAGGGCGGACAATGTGACGATCTGGCTTTAAGTCGATTCGATAACAAAAGACGAAACCGGACGGATTTCTCAGGTTAAAACTACATATTAACACATTTCACATTCTCCCGTGCAACTTTTCTGCTAGTCCTCCTCTCATGCAGATTTGTAAGGTCATAGCTCATGTCCAAGGCACCAAAGCCAGCTAAAAGTCAATAATCGATACCCAAAACTGGTATTGTACTAATTCTTACTGGCTATTACATCATCTTAGAAGCTTCATCTGTGTTCTACTATGGTGCATTTAGTGTCTCCGCATACCGCAGCACGCGACATAGCTTTGCAGACGATAAGTACAACCGTTTCAGAGAGAAGAGCGGCCAATGTGACGATCTGGCTTTAAGTCGATTGGATAACAAATGACGAAAATTGACGAATTTCTCAGGTTTTTACTACATATGAAAACTTTTCACATCCTAACGTGCAGCTCGGCTGCTAGTCCTCCTTTCATGCAGAATCTTAAGGTCCTAGCTCATGTCCAAGGCACAAAAGCCAGCTAAAAAGTCAATAATCGATATCTAAAATTTCAATTGTACTACTTCTTACTCTCTATTACATCATATTAGAAGCTTCATCTGTGTTCTACTATGGTGCCTTTAGTGTCTCCGCATACCGCAGCACGCGACATAGCTTTGCAGACGATAAGTACAACCGTTTCAGAGAGAAGAGCGGCCAATGTGACGATCTGGCTTTAAGTCGATTGGATAACAAATGACGAAAATGGACGAATTTCTCAGGTTTTTACTACATATGAAAACTTTTCACATCCTAACGTGCAGCTCGGCTGCTAGTCCTCCTTTCATGCAGAATCTTAAGGTCCTAGCTCATGTCCAAGGCACCAAAGCCAGCTAAAAAGTCAATAATCGATATCTAAAATTTCAATTGTACTACTTCTTACTAGCTATTACATCAACTTAGAAGCTTCATCTGTGTTCTACTATGCTGCTTTTAGTGTCTCCGCATACTGCAGCACGCGACATAGCTTTGCAGACAATAAGTGCAACCGTTTCAGAGAGAAGAGCGCCCAATGTGACGATCAGGCTTCAAGTCGATTCGATAACAAATGACGAAAACGGACGGATTTCTCAGGTTTTTACTACATATGAACACTTTTCACATTCTCCCGTGCAACTCGGCTGCTAGTCCTGCTTTCATGCAGAATCTTAAGGTCCTAGCTCATCTCCAAGGCACCAAAGCCAGCTAAAAAGTCAATAATCGATATTTAAATCTTGAATTGTACTACTTCTTACTGGCTATTACATCAACTTAGAAGCTTCATCTGTGTTCTACTATGGTGATTTTAGTGTCTCCACATACCGCAGCACTCGACATAGCTTTGCAGACGATAAGTACAACCGTTTCAGAGAGAAGAGCGGCCAATGTGACGATCTGGCTTTAAGACGATTCGATAACCAATGACGAAAACGTACGGATTTCTCGGGTTTTTACTACATCTGAACACTTTTCACTTTCTCCCGTGCAACTCGGCTGCTAGTCCTCCTTTCATGCAGAATCTTAAGGTCCTAGCTCATGTCCAAGGCACCAAAGCCAGCTAAAAATTTAATAATCGATACCTTAAACTTGAATTGTACTACCTCTTACTGGCTATTACATCAACTTATAAGCTTCATCTGTGTTCTACTATGGTGCTTTTAGTGTCTCCACATACCGCAGCACTCGACATAGCTTTGCAGACGATAATTACAACCGTTTCAGAGAGAAGAGCGGCCAATGTGACGATCTGGCTTTAAGTCGATTCGATAACAAATGACGAAAACGGACGGATTTCTCAGGTTTTTACTACATATGAACACTTTTCACATTCTCCCATGCAACTCGGCTGCTAACCCTTCTTTCATGCAGAATCTTAAGGTCCTAGCTCATGTCCAAGTCACCAAAGCCAGCTAAAAGTCAATAATCGATACCCAAAACTGGTATTGTACTAATTCTTACTGGCTATTACATCATCTTAGAAGCTTCATCTGTGTTCTACTATGGTGCTTTTAGTGTCTCCGCATACCGCAGCACGCGACATAGCTTTCAGACGATAAGTTCAACCGTTTCGGAGAGAAGAGCGGCCAATGTGACGATCTGGCTTTAAGTCGAATCGATAACAAATGACAAAACGGACGGACTTCTCAGGTTATTACTACATATGAACACTTTTCACATTCTCCCGTGCAACTCGGCTGCTAGTCCTCCTTTCATGCAGGATCTTAAGGTCCTAGCTCATGTCCAAGGCACCAAAGCCAGCTAAAACGTCAATAATCGATATCTAAAATTCCAATTGTACTACTTCTTACTAGCTATTACATCAACTTAGAAGCTTCATCTGTGTTCTAATATGGTGATTTTAGTGTCTCCGTATACCGCAGCACGCGACATATCTTTGCAGACGATAAGTACAACCGTTTCAGAGAGAAAAGCGGCCAATGTCACGATACGGTTTTAAGTCGATTCGATTACATATTACGAAAATGGACGGATTTCTAAGGTTTTTACCACATATGAAAACTTTTCAATCCTCCCATGCAACTCGGCTGCTAGTCCTCCTTTCATGCAGAATCTTAAGGTCCTAGCTCATGTCCAAGGCACCACAGCCAGCTGAAAGTCAATAATCGATAAGTAAAACTTGAATTGTACTACTTCTTACTGGCTATTACATCAACTTAGAAGCTTCATCCGTGTTTTACTATGGTATTTTTAGTGTCTCCGCATACCGTAGCACACGACATAGCTTTGGAGACGATAAGTACAACCGTTTCAGAGAGAAGGGCGGACAATGTGACGATCTGGCTTTAAGTCGATTCGATAACTAAAGACGAAACCGGACGGATTTCTCAGGTTAAAACTACATATTAACACATTTCACATTCTCCCGTGCAACTTTTCTGCTAGTCCTCCTCTCATGCAGATTTGTAAGGTCATAGCTCATGTCCAAGGCACCAAAGCCAGCTAAAAGTCAATAATCGATACCCAAAACTGGTATTGTACTAATTCTTACTGGCTATTACATCATCTTAGAAGCTTCATCTGTGTTCTACTATGGTGCATTTAGTGTCTCCGCATACCGCAGCACGCGACATAGCTTTGCAGACGATAAGTACAACCGTTTCAGAGAGAAGAGCGGCCAATGTGACGATCTGGCTTTAAGTCGATTGGATAACAAATGACGAAAATGGACGAATTTCTCAGGTTTTTACTACATATGAAAACTTTTCACATCCTAACGTGCAGCTCGGCTGCTAGTCCTCCTTTCATGCAGAATCTTAAGGTCCTAGCTCATGTCCAAGGCACCAAAGCCAGCTAAAAAGTCAATAATCGATATCTAAAATTTCAATTGTACTACTTCTTACTCTCTATTACATCATATTAGAAGCTTCATCTGTGTTCTACTATGGTGCTTTTAGTGTCTCCGCATACCGCAGCACGCGACATAGCTTTGCAGACGATAAGTACAACCGTTTCAGAGAGAATGGCGGCCAATGTGACGATCTGGCTTTAAGTCGATTCGTTAACAAATGACGATGGCGAACGGATCTCTCAGGTTTTTACTACATATGAACACTTTTCACAATCTCCCGTGCAACTCGGATGCTAGTCCTCCTTTCATGCAGAATCTTAAGGTCCTAGCTCATGTCCAAGGCACCACAGCCAGCTGAAAGTCAATAATCGATAAGTAAAACTTGAATTGTACTACTTCTTACTGGCTATTACATCAACTTAGAAGCTTCATCCGTGTTTTACTATGGTATTTTTAGTGTCTCCGCATACCGTAGCACACGACATAGCTTTGGAGACGATAAGTACAACCGTTTCAGAGAGAAGGGCGGACAATGTGACGATCTGGCTTTAAGTCGATTCGATAACAAAAGACGAAACCGGACGGATTTCTCAGGTTAAAACTACATATTAACACATTTCACATTCTCCCGTGCAACTTTTCTGCTAGTCCTCCTCTCATGCAGATTTGTAAGGTCATAGCTCATGTCCAAGGCACCAAAGCCAGCTAAAAGTCAATAATCGATACCCAAAACTGGTATTGTACTAATTCTTACTGGCTATTACATCATCTTAGAAGCTTCATCTGTGATCTACTATGGTGCATTTAGTGTCTCCGCATACCGCAGCACGCGACATAGCTTTGCAGACGATAAGTACAACCGTTTCAGAGAGAAGAGCGGCCAATGTGACGATCTGGCTTTAAGTCGATTGGATAACAAATGACGAAAATGGACGAATTTCTCAGGTTTTTACTACATATGAAAACTTTTCACATCCTAACGTGCAGCTCGGCTGCTAGTCCTCCTTTCATGCAGAATCTTAAGGTCCTAGCTCATGTCCAAGGCACAAAAGCCAGCTAAAAAGTCAATAATCGATATCTAAAATTTCAATTGTACTACTTCTTACTCTCTATTACATCATATTAGAAGCTTCATCTGTGTTCTACTATGGTGCTTTTAGTGTCTCCGCATACCGCAGCACGCGACATAGCTTTGCAGACGACAAGTACAACCGTTTCAGAGAGAAGAGCGGCCAATGTGACGATCTTGCTTTAAGTCGATTGGATAACAAATGACGAAAATGGACAAATTTCTCAGGTTTTTACTACAAATGAAAACTTTTCACATCCTAACGTGCAGCTCGGCTGCTAGTCCTCCTTTCATGCAGAATCTTAAGGTCCTAGCTCATGTCCAAGGCACCAAAGCCAGCTAAAAAGTCAATAATCGATATCTAAAATTTCAATTGTACTACATCTTACTAGCTATTACATCAACTTAGAAGCTTCATCTGTGTTCTACTATGCTGCTTTTAGTGTGTCCGCATACTGCAGCACGCGACATAGCTTTGCAGACGATAAGTGCAACCGTTTCAGAGAGAAAAGCGCCCAATGTGACGATCAGGCTTCAAGTCGATTCGATAACAAACGACGAAAACGGACGGATTTCTCAGGTTTTTACTACATATGAACACTTTTCACATTCTCCCGTGCAACTCGGCTGCTAGTCCTGCTTTCATGCAGAATCTTAAGGTCCTAGCTCATCTCCAAGGCAACAAAGCCAGCTAAAAATTTAATAATCGATACCTTAAACTTGAATTGTACTACCTCTTAGTGGCTATTACATCAACTTATAAGCTTCATCTGTGTTCTACTATGGTGCTTTTAGTGTCTCCACATACCGCAGCACTCGACATAGCTTTGCAGACGATAAGTACAACCGTTTCAGAGAGAAGAGCGGCCAATGTGACGATCTGGCTTTAAGTCGATTCGATAACAAATGACGAAAACGGTCGGATTTCTCAGGTTTTTACTACATATGAACACTTTTCACATTCTCACGTGCAAGGCGGCTGTTACTCCTCCTTTCATGCAGAATCTTAAGGTCCTAGCTCATGTCCAAGTCACCAAAGCCAGCTAAAAGTCAATAATCGATACCCAAAACTGGTATTGTACTAATTCTTACTGGCTATTACATCATCTTAGAAGCTTCATCTGTGTTCTACTATGGTGCATTTAGTGTCTCCGCATTCCGCAGCACGCGACATAGCTTTCAGACGATAAGTACAACCGTTTCGGAGAGAAGAGCGGCCAATTTGACGATCTGGCTTTAAGTCGATTCGATAACAAATGACAAAACGGACGGACTTCTCAGGTTTTTACTACATATGAACACTTTTCACATTCTCCCATGCAACTCGGCTGCTAGTCCTCGTTTCATGCAGAATCTTAAGATCCTAGCTCATGTCCAAGGCACCAAAGCCAGCTAAAAAGTCAATAATCGATAACTAAAATTCCAATTGTACTACATCTTACTAGCTATTACATCAACTTAGAAGCTTCATCTGTGTTCTACTATGGTGATTTTAGTGTCTCCACATACCGCAGCACGCGACATAGCTTTGCAGACGATAAGTACAACCGTTTCATAGAGAAGAGCGGCCAATGTCACGATCCGGTTTTAAGTCGATTCGATTACATATTACGAAAACGGACGGATTTCTCAGGTTTTTACTACATATGAAAACTTTTCACATTCTCCCGTACAACTCGGCTGCTAGTCCTTCTTTCATGCAGAATCTTAAGGTCCTAGCTCATGTCCAAGGCACCAAAGCCAGCTACAAAGTCAATAATCGATACCTAAAACTTGAATTGTACTACTTCTTACTGGCTATTACATCAACTTAGAAGCTTCATCTGTGTTCTACTATGGTGCATTTAGTGTCTCTACATACCGCAGCACGCGACATAGCTTTGCAGACGATAAGTACAACCGTTTCAGAGAGAAGGGCGGACAATGTGACGATCTGGCTTTAAGTCGATTCGATAACAAAAGACGAAAACGGACGGATTTCTCAGGTTAAAACTACATATTAACACATTTCACATTCTCCCGTGCAACTTTTCTGCTAGTCCTCCTCTCATGCAGATTCGTAAGGTCATAGCTCATGTCCAAGGCACCAAAGCCAGCTAAAAAGTCAATAATCGATACCTAAAACTTGAATTGTACTACTTCTTACTATCTATTACATCATATTAGAAGCTTCATCTGTGTTCTAATATGGTGCTTTAAGTGTCTCCGCATACCGCAGCACGCGACATAGCTTTGCAGACGATAAGTACAACCGTTTCAGGGAGAAGGGCGGACAATGTTACGATCTGGCCTTTAGTCGACTCGATAACAAAAGACGAAAACGGACGGATTTCTCAGGATAATACTACATATGAGCACATTTCACATTCTCCAGTGCAACTTTTCTGCTAGTCTCCCTCTCATGCAGATTCTTAGGGTCCTAGCTCATGTCGAAGGCACCAAAGCCAGCTAAAAAGTCAATAATCGATACCTAAAACTTGAATTGTTCTACTTCTTACTGACTATTACATCAACTTAGAAGCTTCATCCTTGTCCTACTAGGGTGATTTTTGTGTCTCCACATACCGCAGCACGCGACATAGCTTTGCAGACGATAAGTACAACCGTTTCAGAGAGAAGAGCGGCCAATGTGACGATCCGGCTTTAAGTCGATTCGGTAATATATGGCGATAACAAACGGATTTCTCAGGTTTTTACTACATATGAACACTTTTCACATTCTCCCATGCATCTCGGCTGCTAGTCCTCCTTTCATGCAGAATCTTAAGGTCCTAGCTCGTGTCCAAGGCACCAAAGCCAGCTAAAAATTTAATAATCGATACCTTAAACTTGAATTGTACGACCTCTTACTCTCTATTACATCAACTTATAAGCTTCATCTGTGTTCTACTATGGTGCTTTTAGTGTCTCCACATACCGCAGCACTCGACATAGCTTTGCAGACGATAAGTACAACCGTTTCAGAGAGAAGAGCGTCCAATGTGACGATCTGGCTTTAAGTCGATTCGATAACAAATGACGAAAACGGTCGGATTTCACAGGTTTTTACTACATATGAACACTTTTCACTTTCTCACGTGCAAGGCGGCTGTTAGTCCTCCTTTCATGCAGAGCCTTAAGGTCCTAGCTCATGTCCAAGGCACCAAAGCCAGCTAAAAAGTCTATAATCGATACCTAAAACTTGACTTGTACTACTTCTTACTGGCTATTACATCAACTTAGAAGCTTCATCTGTGTTCTACTATGGTGCTTTTAGTGTCTCCACATACCGCAGCACGCGACATAGCTTTGCAGACGATAAGTAAAACCGTTTCAGAGAGGAGAGCGGCCAATGTGACGATCTGGCTTTAAGTCGATTCGTTAACAAATGACGATGGCGAACGGATCTCTCAGAATTTTACTACATATGAACACTTTTCACATTCTCCCGTGCAACTCGGCTGCTAACCATCCTTTCATGCAGAATCTTAAGGTCCTAGCTCATGTCCAAGTCACCAAAGCCAGCTAAAAGTCAATAATCGATACCGAAAACTGGTATTGTACTAATTCTTACTGGCTATTACATCATCTTAGAAGCTTCATCTGTGTTCTACTATGGTGCTTTTAGTGTCTCCGCATACCGCAGAACGCGACATAGCTTTCAGACGATAAGTACAACCGTTTCGGAGAGAAGAGCGGCCAATGTGACGATCTGGCTTTAAGTCGATTCGATAACAAATGACAAAACGGACGGACATCTCAGGTTTTTACTACATATGAACACTTTTCACATTCTCCTGTGCAACTCGGCTGCTAGTCCTCCTTTCATGCAGAATATTAAGGTCCTAGCTCATGTCCAAGGCACCAAAGCCAGCTAAAAAGTCAATAATCGATATCTAAAATTCCAATTGTACTACTACCTACTAGCTATTACATCAACTTAGAAGCTTCATCTGTGTTCTACTATGGTGCTTTTAGTGTCTCCACATACCGCAGCACGCGACATAGCTTTGCAGACGATAAGTACAACCGTTTCAGAGAGAAGAGCAGCCAATGTGACGATCTGGCTTTAGGACGAATCGATAACCAATGACGAAAACGTATGGATTTCTCAGGTTTTTACTACATATGAACACTTTTCACATTCTCCCGTACAACTCGGCTGCTAGTCCTTCTTTCATGCAGAATCTTAAGGTCCTAGCTCATGTCCAAGGCACCAAAGCCAGCTACAAAGTCAATAATCGATACCTAAAACTTGAATTGTACTACTTCTTACTGGCTATTACATCAACTTAGAAGCTTCATCTGTGTTCTACTATGGTGCATTTAGTGTCTCTGCATACCGCAGCACGCGACATAGCTTTGCAGACGATAAGTACAACCGTTTCAGAGAGGAGAGCGGCCAATGTGACGATCTGGCTTTAAGTCGATTCGTTAACAAATGACGATGGCGAACGGATCTCTCAGGTTTTTACTACATATGAACACTTTTCACAATACTCCCGTGCAACGCGGCTGCTAGTCCTCCTTTCGTGCAGAATCTTAAGGTCCTACCTCATGTCCAAGGCTCCAAAGCCAGCTAAAAAGTCAAAAATCGATACCTAAAACGTAAATTGTACTACTTCTTACTGGCTATTACATCAACTTAGAAGCTTCATCCGTGTTTTACTATGGTATTTTTAGTGTCTCCGCATACCGCAGCACACGACATAGCTTTGCAGACGATAAGTACAACCGTTGAGAGAGAAGAGCGGCCAATGTGACGATGTGGCTTTAAGTCGATTCGATAACAAATGACGAAAACGGACGGATTTCTCAGGTTTTTACTACATATGAACACTTTTGACATTCTCCCGTGCAACTCGGCTGCTAGTCCTCCTTTCATGCAGAATCTTAAGGTCCTAGCTCACGTCCAATGCACCAAAGCCAGCTAAAAAGTCAATAATCGATACCTAAAACTTGAATTGTACTACTTCTTACTGGCTATTACATCATCTTAGAAGCTTCATCTGTGTTCTACTATGGTGCTTTTAGTGTCTCCGCATAACGCAGCACGCGACATAGCTTTGCAGACGATAAGTACAACCGTTTCAGAGAGAAGAGCGGCCAATGTGACGATCTGGCATTAAGTCGATTCGATAACAAATGACGAAAATGGACGGATTTCTCAGGTTTTTACTACATATGAACACTTTTCACGTTCTCCCGTGCAATTCGGCTGCTAGTCCTCCTTTCATGCAGAATCTTAAGGTAATAGCTCATGTCCAAGGCACCAAAGCCAGCTAAAAAGTCAATAATCGATACCTAAAACTTTAATTGTACTACTTCTTACTGGCTATTACATCAACTTAGAAGCTTCATCTGTGTTCTACTATGGTGCTATTAGTGTCTCCGCATATCGCAGCACGCGACATGGCTTTGTAGACGATAAGTACAACCGTTTCAGGGAGAAGAGCGGCCAATGTGACGATCTTGCTTTAAGTAGATTCGATAACAAATGACGAAAGCGGACGGATTTCTCAGGTTTTTACTACTTATGAACACTTTTCTCATTCTCCCGTGCAACTCGGCTGCTAGTCCTCCTTTCACGCAGAATCTTAAGGTCCTAGCTCATGTCCAAGGCACCAAAGCCAGCTAAAAAGTCAATAATCGATACCTAAAACTTGAATTGTACTACCTCTTACTGGCTATTACATCAACGTAGAAGCTTCATCTGTGTTCTACTATGGTGCCTTAAGTGTCACCGCATACCGCAGCACGCGACATAGCATTGCAGACGATAATTACAACAGCGTCAGAGGGAAGAGCGGCCAATGTGACGATCTGGCTTTAAGTCGATTCCATAACAAATGACGAAAACAGACGGATTTCTCAGGTTTTTACTACATATGAACACTTTTCACATTCTCCCGTGCAACTCAGCTGCTAACCCTCCTTTCATGCAGAATCATTAAGGTCCTAGCTCATGTGCAAGGCACCAAAGCCAGCTAAAAGTCAATAATCGATACCTAAAACTGGTATTGAACTAATTCTTACTGGCTATTACATCATCTTAGAAGCTTCATCTGTGTTCTACTATGGTGCTTTTAGTGTCTCCGCATACCGCAGCACGCGACATAGCTTTCAGACGATAAGTACAACCGTTTCGGAGAGAATGGCGGCCAATGTGACGATCTGGCTTTGAGTCGATTCGATAACAAATGACAAAACGGACGGACTTCTCAGGTTTTTACTACATGTGAACACTTTTCACATTCTCCCGTGCAACTCGGCTGCTAGTCCTCCTTTCATGCAGAATCTTAAGGTCCCAGCTCATGTCCAAGGCACCAAAGCCAGCTAAAAAGTCAATAATCGATATCTAAAATTCCATTTGTACTATTTCTTACTAGCTATTACATCAACTTAGAAGCTTCATCTGTGTTCTACTATGGTGCTTTTAGTGTCTCGCATACCGCAGAACGCGACATAGCTTTGCAGACGATAAGTACAACCGTTTCAGAGAGAAGAGCGGCCAATGTCACGATCCGGTTTTAAGTCGATTCGATTACATATTACGAAAATGGACGGATTTCTCAGGTTTTTACTACATATGAAAACTTTTCACATCCTCCCGTGCAACTCGGCTGCTAGTCCTCCTTTCATGCAAAATCTTCAAGGTCCTAGCTCATGTCCAAGGCACCAAAGCCAGCTAAAAAGTCAATAATCGAAACCTAAAACTTGAATTGTACTACCTCTTACTAGCTATTACATCAACTTAGAAGCTTCATCTGTGTTCTACTATGGTGCTTTTAGTGTCTCCACATACCGCAGCACGCGACATAGCTTTGCAGACGATAAGTACAACCGTTTCAGAGAGAAGAGCAGCCAATGTGACGATCTGGCTTTAAGACGAATCGATAACCAATGACGAAAACGTATGGATTACTCAGATTTTTACTACATATGAACACTTTTCACATTCTCCCGTACAACTCGGCTGCTACTCCTTCTTTCATGCAGAATCGTAAGGTCCTAGCTCATGTCCAAGGCACCAAAGCCAGCTACAAAGTCAATAATCGATACCTAAAACTTGAATTGTACTACTTCTTACTGGCTATTACATCAACTTAGAAGCTTCATCTGTGTTCTACTATGGTGCATTTAGTGTCTCTGCATACCGCAGCACGCGACATAGCTTTGCAGACGATAAGTACAACCGTTTCAGAGAGAAGAGCGGCCAATGTGACGATCCGGCTTTAAGTCGATTCGTTAACAAATGACGATGGCGAACGGATCTCTCAGGTTTTTACTACATATGAACACTTTTCACAATACTCCCGTGCAACGCGGCTGCTAGTCCTCCTTTCGTGCAGAATCTTAAGGTCCTACCTCATGTCCAAGGCTCCAAAGCCAGCTAAAAAGTCAAAAATCGATACATAAAACGTAAATTGTACTACTTCTTACTGGCTATTACATCAACTTAGAAGCTTCATCCGTGTTTTACTATGGTATTTTTAGTGTCTCCGCATACCGCAGCACACGACATAGCTTTGCAGACGATAAGTACAACCGTTGAGAGAGAAGAGCGGCCAATGTGACGATGTGGCTTTAAGTCGATTCGATAACAAATGACGAAAACGGACGGATGTCTCAGGTTTTTACTACATATGAACACTTTTGACATTCTCCCGTGCAACTCGGCTGCTAGTCCTCCTTTCATGCAGAATCCTAAGGTCCTAGCTCACGTCCAATGCACAAAAGCCAGCTAAAAAGTCAATAATCGATACCTAAAACTTGAATTGTACTACTTCTTACTGGCTATTACATCATCTTAGAAGCTTCATCTGTGTTCTACTATGGTGCTTTTAGTGTCTCCGCATACCGCAGCACGCGACATAGCTTTGCAGACGATAATTACAACCGTTTCAGAGAGAAGAGCGGCCAATGTGACGATCTGGCATTAAGTCGATTCGATAACAAATGACGAAAACGGACGGATTTCTCAGGTTTTTACTACATATGAACACTTTTCACATTCTCCCGTGCAACTCAGCTGCTAACCCTCCTTTCATGCAGAATCATTAAGGTCCTAGCTCATGTGCGAGGCACCAAAGCCAGCTAAAAGTCAATAATCGATACCTAAAACTGGTATTGTACTAATTCTTACTGGCTATTACATCATCTTAGAAGCTTCATCTGTGTTCTACTATGGTGCTTTTAGTGTCTCCGCATACCGCAGCACGCGACATAGCTTTCAGACGATAAGTACAACCGTTTCGGAGAGAATGGCAGCCAATGTGACGATCTGGCTTTAAGTCGATTCGATAACAAATGACAAAACGGACGGACTTCTCAGGTTTTTACTACATGTGAACACTTTTCACATT
Organism: Schistocerca gregaria; assembly: GCF_023897955.1. NCBI lineage: Eukaryota > Metazoa > Arthropoda > Insecta > Orthoptera > Acrididae > Schistocerca > Schistocerca gregaria. The sequence goes on along the minus strand of NW_026061908.1, from coordinate 561,790 downwards.
CTCCCGTGCAACTCGGCTGCTAGTCCTCCTTTCATGCAGAATCTTAAGGTCCCAGCTCATGTCCAAGGCACCAAAGCCAGCTAAAAAGTCAATTATCGATATCTAAAATTCTATTTGTACTACTTCTTACTAGCTATTACATCAACTTAGAAGCTTCATCCGTGTTTTACTATGGTATTTTTAGTGTCTCCGCATACCGCAGCACACGACATAGCTTTGCAGACGATAAGTACAACCGTTGAGAGAGAAGAGCGGCCAATGTGACGATGTGGCTTTAAGTCGATTCGATAACAAATGACGAAAACGGACGGATGTCTCAGGTTTTTACTACATATGAACACTTTTGACATTCTCCCGTGCAACTCGGCTGCTAGTCCTCCTTTCATGCAGAATCTTAAGGTCCTAGCTCACGTCCAATGCACCAAAGCCAGCTAAAAAGTCAATAATCGATACCTAAAACTTGAATTGTACTACTTCTTACTGGCTATTACATCATCTTAGAAGCTTCATCTGTGTTCTACTATGGTGCTTTTAGTGTCTCCGCATACCGCAGCACGCGACATAGCTTTGCAGACGATAATTACAACCGTTTCAGAGAGAAGAGCGGCCAATGTCACGATCCGGTTTTAAGTCGAATCGATTACATATTACGAAAATGGACCGATTTCTCAGGTTTTTACTACATATGAAAACTTTTCACATCCTCCCGTGCAACTCGGCTGCTAGTCCTCCTTTCATGCAAAATCTTAAGGTCCTAGCTCATGTCCAAGGCACCAAAGCCAGCTAAAAAGTCAATAATCGATACCTAAAACTTGAATTGTACTACCTCTTACTAGCTATTACATCAACTTAGAAGTTTCATCTGTGTTCTACTATGGTGCTTTTAGTGTCTCCACATACCGCAGCACGCGACATAGCTTTGCAGACGATAAGTACAACCGTTTCAGAGAGAAGAGCAGCCAATGTGACGATCTGGCTTTAAGACGAATCGATAACCAATGACGAAAACGTATGGATTTCTCAGGTTTTTACTACATATGAACACTTTTCACATTCCCCCGTACAACTCGGCTGCTGGTCCTTCTTTCATGCAGAATCTTAAGGTCCTAGCTCATGTCCAAGGCACCAAAGCCAGCTACAAAGTCAATAATCGATACCTAAAACTTGAATTGTACTACTTCTTACTGGCTATTACATCAACTTAGAAGCTTCATCTGTGTTCTACTATGGTGCATTTAGTTTCTCTGCATACCGCAGCACGCGACATAGCTTTGCAGACGATAAGTACAACCGTTTCAGAGAGGAGAGCGGCCAATGTGACGATGTGGCTTTAAGTCGATTCGATAACAAATGACGAAAACGGACGGATTTCTCAGGTTTTTACTACATATGAACACTTTTGACATTCTCCCGTGCAACTCGGCTGCTAGTCCTCCTTTCATGCAGAATCTTAAGGTCCTAGCTCACGTCCAATGCACCAAAGCCAGCTAAAAAGTCAATAATCGATACCTAAAACTTGAATTGTACTACTTCTTACTGGCTATTACATCATCTTAGAAGCTTCATCTGTGTTCTACTATGGTGCTTTTAGTGTCTCCGCATACCGCAGCACGCGACATAGCTTTGCAGACGATAAGTACAACCGTTTCAGAGAGAAGAGCGGCAATGTGACGATCTGGCATTAAGTCGATTCGATAACAAATGACGAAAACGGACGGATTTCTCAGGTTTTTATTACATATGAACACTTTTCACATTCTCCCGTGCAATTCGGCTGCTAGTCCTCCTTTCATGTAGAATCTTAAGGTCCTAGCTCATGTCCAAGGCACCAAAGCCAGCTAAAAAGTCAATAATCGATACCTAAAACTTCAATTGTACTACTTCTTACTGGCTATTACATCAACTTAGAAGCTTCATCTGTGTTCTACTATGGTGCTTTTAGTGTCTCCGCATATCGCAGCACGCGACATAGCTTTGTAGACGATAAGTACAACCGTTTCAGAGAGAAGAGCGGCCAATGTGACGATCTTGCTTTAAGTAGATTCGATAACAAATGACGAAAGCGGACGGATTTCTCAGGTTTTTACTACTTATGAACACTTTTCACATTCTCTCGTGCAACTCAGCTGCTAACCCTCCTTTCATGCAGAATCTTAAGGTCCTAGCTCATGTCCAAGGCACCAAAGCCAGCTAAAAGTCAATAATCGATACCTAAAACTGGTATTGTACTAATTCTTACTGGCTATTACATCATCTTAGAAGCTTCATCTGTGTTCTACTATGGTGCTTTTAGTGTCTCCGCATACCGCAGCACGCGACATAGCTTTCAGACGATAAGTACAACCGTTTCGGAGAGAATGGCGGCCAATGAGACGATCTGGCTTTAACTCGATTCGATAACAAATGACGAAAATGGACCGATTTCTCAGGTTTTTACTACATATGAAAACTTTTCACATTCTCCCGTGCAACTCGGCTGCTAGTCTTCCTTTCATGCAGAATCTTAAGGTCCTAGCTCATGTCCAACGCACCAAAGCCAGCTAAAAGTCAATAATCGATACCTAAAACTGGTATTGTACTAATTCTTACTGGCTATTACATCATCTTAGAAGCTTCATCTGTGTTCTACTATGGTGCTTTTAGTGTCTCCGCATACCGCAGCACGCGACATAGCTTTCAGACGATAAGTACAACCGTTTCGGAGAGAAGAGCGGCCAATGTGACGATCTGGCTTTAAGTCGATTCGATAACAAATGACAAAACGGACGGACTTCTCAGGTTTTTACTACATATGAACACTTTTCACATTCTCCCGTGCAACTCGGCTGCTAGTTCTCCTTTCATGCAGAATCTGAAGGTCCTAGCTCATGTCCAAGGCACCAAAGCCAGCTAAAAAGTCAGTAATCGATATCTAAAATTCCAATTGTACTACTTCTTACTAGCTATTACATCAACTTAGAAGCTTCATCTGTGTTCTACTATGGTGCTTTTAGTGTCTCCGCATACCGCAGCACGCGACATAGTTTTGCAGACGATAAGTACAACCGTTTCAGAGAGAAGAGCGGCCATTGTCACGATCCGGTTTTAAGTCGATTCGATAACAAATGACGAAAATGGACCGATTTCTCAGGTTTTTACTACATATGAAAACTTTTCACATTCTCCCGTGCAACTCGGCTGCTAGTCCTCCTTTCATGCAGAATCTTAAGGTCCTAGCTCATGTCCAAGACACCAAAGTCAGCTACAAAGTCAATAATCGATACCTAAAACTTGAATTGTACTACTTCTTACTGGCTATCACATCAACTTAGAAGCTTCATCTGTGTTCTACTATGGTGCATTTAGTGTCTCTGCATACCGCAGCACGCGACATAGCTTTTCAGACGTTAAGTACAACCGTTTCAGAGAGGAGAGCGGCCAATGTGACGATGTGGCTTTAAGTCGATTCGATAACAAATGACGAAAACGGACGGATTTCTCAGGTTGTTACTACATATGAACACTTTTCACATTCTCCCGTGCAACTCAGCTGCTAGCCCTCCTTTCATGCAAAATCTTAAGGTCCTAGCTCATGTCCAAGGCACCAAAGCCAGCTAAAAGTCAATAATCGATACCTAAAACTGGTATTGTACTAATTCTTACTGGCTATTACATCATCTTAGAAGCTTCATCTGTGTTCTACTATGGTGCTTTTAGTGTCTCCGCATACCGCAGCACGCGACATAGCTTTCAGACGATAAGTACAACCGTTTCGGAGAGAAGAGCGGCCAATGTGACGATCTGGCTTTAAGTCGATTCGATAACAAATGACAAACCGGACGGACTTCTCAGGTTTTTACTACATATGAACACTTTTCACATTCTCCCGTGCAACTCGGCTGCTAGTTCTCCTTTCATGCAGAATCTGAAGGTCCTAGCTCATGTCCAAGGCACCAAAGCCAGCTAAAAAGTCAGTAATCGATATCTAAAATTCCAATTGTACTACTTCTTACTAGCTATTACATCAACTTAGAAGCTTCATCTGTGTTCTACTATGGTGCTTTTAGTGTCTCCGCATACCGCAGCACGCGACATAGTTTTGCAGACGATAAGTACAACCGTTTCAGAGAGAAGAGCGGCCAATGTCACGATCCGGTTTTAAGTCGATTCGATAACAAATGACGAAAATGGACCGATTTCTCAGGTTTTTACTACATATGAAAACTTTTCACATTCTCCCGTGCAACTCGGCTGCTAGTCCTCCTTTCATGCAGAATCTTAAGGTCCTAGCTCATGTCCAAGGCACCAAAGCCAGCTAAAAAGTCAATAATCGATACTTAAAACTTGAATTGTACTACTTCTTACTGGCTATTACATCAACTTAGAAGCTTCATCTGTGTTCTACTATGGTGCATTTAGTGTCTCTGCATACCGCAGCACGCGACATAGCTTTGCAGACGATAAGTACAACCGTTTCAGAGAGGAGAGCGGCCAATGTGACGATCCGGCTTTAAGTCGATTCGTTAACAAATGACGATGGCGAACGGATCTCTCAGGTTTTTACTACATATGAACACTTTTCACAATACTCCCGTGCAACGCGGCTGCTAGTCCTCCTTTCGTGCAGAATCTTAAGGTCCTACCTCATGTCCAAGGCTCCAAAGCCAGCTAAAAAGTCAAAAATCGATACATAAAACGTAAATTGTACTACTTCTTACTGGCTATTACATCAACTTAGAAGCTTCATCCGTGTTTTACTATGGTATTTTTAGTGTCTCCGCATACCGCAGCACACGACATAGCTTTGCAGACGATAAGTACAACCGTTGAGAGAGAAGAGCGGCCAATGTGACGATGTGGCTTTAAGTCGATTCGATAACAAATGACGAAAACGGACGGATGTCTCAGGTTTTTACTACATATGAACACTTTTGACATTCTCCCGTGCAACTCGGCTGCTAGTCCTCCTTTCATGCAGAATCCTAAGGTCCTAGCTCACGTCCAATGCACCAAAGCCAGCTAAAAAGTCAATAATCGATACCTAAAACTTGAATTGTACTACTTCTTACTGGCTATTACATCATCTTAGAAGCTTCATCTGTGTTCTACTATGGTGCTTTTAGTGTCTCCGCATACCGCAGCACGCGACATAGCTTTGCAGACGATAATTACAACCGTTTCAGAGAGAAGAGCGGCCAATGTGACGATCTGGCATTAAGTCGATTCGATAACAAATGACGAAAACGGACGGATTTCTCAGGTTTTTACTACATATGAACACTTTTCACATTCTCCCGTGCAACTCAGCTGCTAACCCTCCTTTCATGCAGAATCATTAAGGTCCTAGCTCATGTGCGAGGCACCAAAGCCAGCTAAAAGTCAATAATCGATACCTAAAACTGGTATTGTACTAATTCTTACTGGCTATTACATCATCTTAGAAGCTTCATCTGTGTTCTACTATGGTGCTTTTAGTGTCTCCGCATACCGCAGCACGCGACATAGCTTTCAGACGATAAGTACAACCGTTTCGGAGAGAATGGCGGCCAATGTGACGATCTGGCTTTAAGTCGATTCGATAACAAATGACAAAACGGACGGACTTCTCAGGTTTTTACTACATGTGAACACTTTTCACATTCTCCCGTGCAACTCGGCTGCTAGTCCTCCTTTCATGCAGAATCTTAAGGTCCCAGCTCATGTCCAAGGCACCAAAGCCAGCTAAAAAGTCAATTATCGATATCTAAAATTCCATTTGTACTACTTCTTACTAGCTATTACATCAACTTAGAAGCTTCATCCGTGTTTTACTATGGTATTTTTAGTGTCTCCGCATACCGCAGCACACGACATAGCTTTGCAGACGATAAGTACAACCGTTGAGAGAGAAGAGCGGCCAATGTGACGATGTGGCTTTAAGTCGATTCGATAACAAATGACGAAAACGGACGGATGTCTCAGGTTTTTACTACATATGAACACTTTTGACATTCTCCCGTGCAACTCGGCTGCTAGTCCTCCTTTCATGCAGAATCTTAAGGTCCTAGCTCACGTCCAATGCACCAAAGCCAGCTAAAAAGTCAATAATCGATACCTAAAACTTGAATTGTACTACTTCTTACTGGCTATTACATCATCTTAGAAGCTTCATCTGTGTTCTACTATGGTGCTTTTAGTGTCTCCGCATACCGCAGCACGCGACATAGCTTTGCAGACGATAATTACAACCGTTTCAGAGAGAAGAGCGGCCAATGTCACGATCCGGTTTTAAGTCGAATCGATTACATATTACGAAAATGGACGGATTTCTCAGGTTTTTACTACATATGAAAACTTTTCACATCCTCCCGTGCAACTCGGCTGCTAGTCCTCCTTTCATGCAAAATCTTAAGGTCCTAGCTCATGTCCAAGGCACCAAAGCCAGCTAAAAAGTCAATAATCGATACCTAAAACTTGAATTGTACTACCTCTTACTAGCTATTACATCAACTTAGAAGTTTCATCTGTGTTCTACTATGGTGCTTTTAGTGTCTCCACATACCGCAGCACGCGACATAGCTTTGCAGACGATAAGTACAACCGTTTCAGAGAGAAGAGCAGCCAATGTGACGATCTGGCTTTAAGACGAATCGATAACCAATGACGAAAACGTATGGATTTCTCAGGTTTTTACTACATATGAACACTTTTCACATTCCCCCGTACAACTCGGCTGCTGGTCCTTCTTTCATGCAGAATCTTAAGGTCCTAGCTCATGTCCAAGGCACCAAAGCCAGCTACAAAGTCAATAATCGATACCTAAAACTTGAATTGTACTACTTCTTACTGGCTATTACATCAACTTAGAAGCTTCATCTGTGTTCTACTATGGTGCATTTAGTTTCTCTGCATACCGCAGCACGCGACATAGCTTTGCAGACGATAAGTACAACCGTTTCAGAGAGGAGAGCGGCCAATGTGACGATGTGGCTTTAAGTCGATTCGATAACAAATGACGAAAACGGACGGATTTCTCAGGTTTTTACTACATATGAACACTTTTGACATTCTCCCGTGCAACTCGGCTGCTAGTCCTCCTTTCATGCAGAATCTTAAGGTCCTAGCTCACGTCCAATGCACCAAAGCCAGCTAAAAAGTCAATAATCGATACCTAAAACTTGAATTGTACTACTTCTTACTGGCTATTACATCATCTTAGAAGCTTCATCTGTGTTCTACTATGGTGCTTTTAGTGTCTCCGCATACCGCAGCACGCGACATAGCTTTGCAGACGATAAGTACAACCGTTTCAGAGAGAAGAGCGGCCAATGTGACGATCTGGCATTAAGTCGATTCGATAACAAATGACGAAAACGGACGGATTTCTCAGGTTTTTATTACATATGAACACTTTTCACATTCTCCCGTGCAATTCGGCTGCTAGTCCTCCTTTCATGTAGAATCTTAAGGTCCTAGCTCATGTCCAAGGCACCAAAGCCAGCTAAAAAGTCAATAATCGATACCTAAAACTTCAATTGTACTACTTCTTACTGGCTATTACATCAACTTAGAAGCTTCATCTGTGTTCTACTATGGTGCTTTTAGTGTCTCCGCATATCGCAGCACGCGACATAGCTTTGTAGACGATAAGTACAACCGTTTCAGAGAGAAGAGCGGCCAATGTGACGATCTTGCTTTAAGTAGATTCGATAACAAATGACGAAAGCGGACGGATTTCTCAGGTTTTTACTACTTATGAACACTTTTCACATTCTCTCGTGCAACTCAGCTGCTAACCCTCCTTTCATGCAGAATCTTAAGGTCCTAGCTCATGTCCAAGGCACCAAAGCCAGCTAAAAGTCAATAATCGATACCTAAAACTGGTATTGTACTAATTCTTACTGGCTATTACATCATCTTAGAAGCTTCATCTGTGTTCTACTATGGTGCTTTTAGTGTCTCCGCATACCGCAGCACGCGACATAGCTTTCAGACGATAAGTACAACCGTTTCGGAGAGAATGGCGGCCAATGAGACGATCTGGCTTTAACTCGATTCGATAACAAATGACGAAAATGGACCGATTTCTCAGGTTTTTACTACATATGAAAACTTTTCACATTCTCCCGTGCAACTCGGCTGCTAGTCTTCCTTTCATGCAGAATCTTAAGGTCCTAGCTCATGTCCAACGCACCAAAGCCAGCTAAAAGTCAATAATCGATACCTAAAACTGGTATTGTACTAATTCTTACTGGCTATTACATCATCTTAGAAGCTTCATCTGTGTTCTACTATGGTGCTTTTAGTGTCTCCGCATACCGCAGCACGCGACATAGCTTTCAGACGATAAGTACAACCGTTTCGGAGAGAAGAGCGGCCAATGTGACGATCTGGCTTTAAGTCGATTCGATAACAAATGACAAAACGGACGGACTTCTCAGGTTTTTACTACATATGAACACTTTTCACATTCTCCCGTGCAACTCGGCTGCTAGTTCTCCTTTCATGCAGAATCTGAAGGTCCTAGCTCATGTCCAAGGCACCAAAGCCAGCTAAAAAGTCAGTAATCGATATCTAAAATTCCAATTGTACTACTTCTTACTAGCTATTACATCAACTTAGAAGCTTCCTCTGTGTTCTACTATGGTGCTTTTAGTGTCTCCGCATACCGCAGCACGCGACATAGTTTTGCAGACGATAAGTACAACCGTTTCAGAGAGAAGAGCGGCCATTGTCACGATCCGGTTTTAAGTCGATTCGATAACAAATGACGAAAATGGACCGATTTCTCAGGTTTTTACTACATATGAAAACTTTTCACATTCTCCCGTGCAACTCGGCTGCTAGTCCTCCTTTCATGCAGAATCTTAAGGTCCTAGCTCATGTCCAAGACACCAAAGTCAGCTACAAAGTCAATAATCGATACCTAAAACTTGAATTGTACTACTTCTTACTGGCTATCACATCAACTTAGAAGCTTCATCTGTGTTCTACTATGGTGCATTTAGTGTCTCTGCATACCGCAGCACGCGACATAGCTTTTCAGACGTTAAGTACAACCGTTTCAGAGAGGAGAGCGGCCAATGTGACGATGTGGCTTTAAGTCGATTCGATAACAAATGACGAAAACGGACGGATTTCTCAGGTTGTTACTACATATGAACACTTTTCACATTCTCCCGTGCAACTCAGCTGCTAGCCCTCCTTTCATGCAAAATCTTAAGGTCCTAGCTCATGTCCAAGGCACCAAAGCCAGCTAAAAGTCAATAATCGATACCTAAAACTGGTATTGTACTAATTCTTACTGGCTATTACATCATCTTAGAAGCTTCATCTGTGTTCTACTATGGTGCTTTTAGTGTCTCCGCATACCGCAGCACGCGACATAGCTTTGCAGACGATAAGTACAACCGTTTCAGAGAGAAGAGCGGCCAATGTCACGATCCGGTTTTAAGTCGATTCGATAACAAATGACGAAAATGGACCGATTTCTCAGGTTTTTACTACATATGAAAACTTTTCACATTCTCCCGTGCAACTCGGCTGCTAGTCCTCCTTTCATGCAGAATCTTAAGGTCCTAGCTCATGTCCAAGACACCAAAGCCAGCTAAAAAGTCAATAATCGATACTTAAAACTTGAATTGTACTACCTCTTACTAGCTATTACGTCAACTTAGAAGCTTCATCTGTGTTCTACTATGGTGCTTTTAGTGTCTCCACATACCGCAGCACGCGACATAGCTTTGCAGACGATAAGTACAACCGTTTCAGAGAAAAGAGCAGCCAATGTGACGATCTGGCTTTAAGACGAATCGATAACCAATGACGAAAACGTATGGATTTCTAAGGTTTTTACTACATATGAACACTTTTCACATTCTCCCATGCAACTCGGCTGCTAGTCCTTCTTTCATGCAGAATCTTAAGGTCCTAGCTCATGTCCAAGGCACCAAAGCCAGCTACAAAGTCAATAATCGATACCTAAAACTTGAATTGTACTACTTCTTACTGGCTATTACATCAACGTAGAAGCTTCATCTGTGTTCTACTATGGTGCTTTTAGTGTCTCCACATACCGCAGCACGCGACATAGCTTTGCAGACGATAAGTACAACCGTTTCAGAGAAAAGAGCAGCCAATGTGACGATCTGGCTTTAAGTCGATTCGATAACAAATGACGAAAACGGACGGATTTCTCAGGTTTTTACTACATATGAACACTTTTCACAATCTCCCGTGCAATTCGGCTGCTAGTCCTCCTTTCATGCAGAATCTTAAGGTCCCAGCTCATGTCCAAGGCACCAAAGCCAGCTAAAAAGTCAATAATCGATATCTAAAATTCCATTTGTACTACTTCTTACTAGCTATTACATCAACTTAGAAGCTTCATCTGTGTTCTACTATGGTGCTTTTGGTGTCTCCGCATACCGCAGCACGCGACATAGCTTTGCAGACGATAAGTACAACCGTTTCAGAGAGAAGAGCGGCCAATGTCACGATCCGGTTTTAAGTCGATTCGATTACATATTACGAAAATGGACGGATTTCTCAGGTTTTTACTACATATGAAAACTTTTCACATCCTCCCGTGCAACTCGGCTGCTAGTCCTCCTTTCATGCAAAATCTTAAGGTCCTAGCTCATGTCCAAGGCACCAAAGCCAGCTAAAAAGTCAATAATCGATACCTAAAACTTGAATTGTACTACCTCTTACTAGCTATTACATCAACTTAGAAGCTTCATCTGTGTTCTACTATGGTGCTTTTAGTGTCTCCACATACCGCAGCACGCGACATAGCTTTGCAGACGATAAGTACAACCGTTTCAGAGAGAAGAGCAGCCAATGTGACGATCTGGCTTTAAGACGAATCGATAACCAATGACGAAAACGTATGGATTTCTCAGGTTTTTACTACATATGAACACTTTTCACATTCTCCCGTACAACTCGGCTGCTAGTCCTTCTTTCATGCAGAATCTTAAGGTCCTAGCTCATGTCCAAGGCACCAAAGCCAGCTACAAAGTCAATAATCGATACCTAAAACTTGAATTGTACTACTTCTTACTGGCTATTACATCAACTTAGAAGCTTCATCTGTGTTCTACTATGGTGCATTTAGTGTCTCTGCATACCGCAGCACGCGACATAGCTTTGCAGACGATAAGTACAACCGTTTCAGAGAGGAGAGTGGCCAATGTGACGATGTGGCTTTAAGTCGATTCGATAACAAATGACGAAAACGGACGGATTTCTCAGGTTTTTACTACTTATGAACACTTTTCTCATTCTCCCGTGCAACTCGGCTGCTAGTCCTCCTTTCACGCAGAATCTTAAGGTCCTTGCTCATGTCCAAGGCACCAAAGCCAGCTAAAAAGTCAATAATCGATACCTAAAACTTGAATTGTACTACCTCTTACTGGCTATTACATCAACGTAGAAGCTTCATCTGTGTTCTACTATGGTGCTTTTAGTGTCTCCGCATACCGCAGCACGCGACATAGCTTTGCAGACGATAAGTACAACCGTTTCAGAGAGAAGAGCGGCCAATGTCACGATCCGGTTTTAAGTCGATTCGATAACAAATGACGAAAATGGACCGATTTCTCAGGTTTTTAGTACATATGAAAACTTTTCACATTCTCCCGTGCAACTCGGCTGCTAGTCCTCCTTTCATGCAGAATCTTAAGGTCCTAGCTCATGTCCAACGCACCAAAGCCAGCTAAAAGTCAATAATCGATACCTAAAACTGGTATTGTACTAATTCTTACTGGCTATTACATCATCTTAGAAGCTTCATCTGTGTTCTACTATGGTGCTTTTAGTGTCTCCGCATACCGCAGCACGCGACATAGCTTTCAGACGATAAGTACAACCGTTTCGGAGAGAAGAGCGGCCAATGTGACGATCTGGCTTTAAGTCGATTCGATAACAAATGACAAACCGGACGGACTTCTCAGGTTTTTACTACATATGAACACTTTTCACATTCTCCCGTGCAACTCGGCTGCTAGTTCTCCTTTCATGCAGAATCTGAAGGTCCTAGCTCATGTCCAAGGCACCAAAGCCAGCTAAAAAGTCAGTAATCGATATCTAAAATTCCAATTGTACTACTTCTTACTAGCTATTACATCAACTTAGAAGCTTCATCTGTGTTCTACTATGGTGCTTTTAGTGTCTCCGCATACCGCAGCACGCGACATAGTTTTGCAGACGATAAGTACAACCGTTTCAGAGAGAAGAGCGGCCAATGTCACGATCCGGTTTTAAGTCGATTCGATAACAAATGACGAAAATGGACCGATTTCTCAGGTTTTTACTACATATGAAAACTTTTCACATTCTCCCGTGCAACTCGGCTGCTAGTCCTCCTTTCATGCAGAATCTTAAGGTCCTAGCTCATGTCCAAGACACCAAAGCCAGCTAAAAAGTCAATAATCGATACTTAAAACTTGAATTGTACTACCTCTTACTAGCTATTACGTCAACTTAGAAGCTTCATCTGTGTTCTACTATGGTGCTTTTAGTGTCTCCACATACCGCAGCACGCGACATAGCTTTGCAGACGATAAGTACAACCGTTTCAGAGAAAAGAGCAGCCAATGTGACGATCTGGCTTTAAGACGAATCGATAACCAATGACGAAAACGTATGGATTTCTAAGGTTTTTACTACATATGAACACTTTTCACATTCTCCCATGCAACTCGGCTGCTAGTCCTTCTTTCATGCAGAATCTTAAGGTCCTAGCTCATGTCCAAGGCACCAAAGCCAGCTACAAAGTCAATAATCGATACCTAAAACTTGAATTGTACTACTTCTTACTGGCTATCACATCAACTTAGAAGCTTCATCTGTGTTCTACTATGGTGCTTTTAGTGTCTCCGCATACCGCAACACGCGACATAGCTTTTAGACGATAAATACAACCGTTTCGGAGAGAAGAGCGGGCAATATGACGATCTGGCTTTAAGTCGATTCGATAACAAATGACGAAAACGGACGGATTTCTCAGGTTTTTACTACATATGAACACTTTTCACAATCTCCCGTGCAATTCGGCTGCTAGTCCTCCTTTCATGCAGAATCTTAAGGTCCCAGCTCATGTCCAAGGCACCAAAGCCAGCTAAAAAGTCAATAATCGATATCTAAAATTCCATTTGTACTACTTCTTACTAGCTATTACATCAACTTAGAAGCTTCATCTGTGTTCTACTATGGTGCTTTTGGTGTCTCCGCATACCGCAGCACGCGACATAGCTTTGCAGACGATAAGTACAACCGTTTCAGAGAGAAGAGCGGCCAATGTCACGATCCGGTTTTAAGTCGATTCGATTACATATTACGAAAATGGACGGATTTCTCAGGTTTTTACTACATATGAAAACTTTTCACATCCTCCCGTGCAACTCGGCTGCTAGTCCTCCTTTCATGCAAAATCTTAAGGTCCTAGCTCATGTCCAAGGCACCAAAGCCAGCTAAAAAGTCAATAATCGATACCTAAAACTTGAATTGTACTACCTCTTACTAGCTATTACATCAACTTAGAAGCTTCATCTGTGTTCTACTATGGTGCTTTTAGTGTCTCCACATACCGCAGCACGCGACATAGCTTTGCAGACGATAAGTACAACCGTTTCAGAGAGAAGAGCAGCCAATGTGACGATCTGGCTTTAAGACGAATCGATAACCAATGACGAAAACGTATGGATTTCTCAGGTTTTTACTACATATGAACACTTTTCACATTCTCCCGTACAACTCGGCTGCTAGTCCTTCTTTCATGCAGAATCTTAAGGTCCTAGCTCATGTCCAAGGCACCAAAGCCAGCTACAAAGTCAATAATCGATACCTAAAACTTGAATTGTACTACTTCTTACTGGCTATTACATCAACTTAGAAGCTTCATCTGTGTTCTACTATGGTGCATTTAGTGTCTCTGCATACCGCAGCACGCGACATAGCTTTGCAGACGATAAGTACAACCGTTTCAGAGAGGAGAGTGGCCAATGTGACGATGTGGCTTTAAGTCGATTCGATAACAAATGACGAAAACGGACGGATTTCTCAGGTTTTTACTACTTATGAACACTTTTCTCATTCTCCCGTGCAACTCGGCTGCTAGTCCTCCTTTCACGCAGAATCTTAAGGTCCTTGCTCATGTCCAAGGCACCAAAGCCAGCTAAAAAGTCAATAATCGATACCTAAAACTTGAATTGTACTACCTCTTACTGGCTATTACATCAACGTAGAAGCTTCATCTGTGTTCTACTATGGTGCTTTTAGTGTCTCCGCATACCGCAGCACGCGACATAGCTTTGCAGACGATAAGTACAACCGTTTCAGAGAGAAGAGCGGCCAATGTCACGATCCGGTTTTAAGTCGATTCGATAACAAATGACGAAAATGGACCGATTTCTCAGGTTTTTAGTACATATGAAAACTTTTCACATTCTCCCGTGCAACTCGGCTGCTAGTCCTCCTTTCATGCAGAATCTTAAGGTCCTAGCTCATGTCCAACGCACCAAAGCCAGCTAAAAGTCAATAATCGATACCTAAAACTGGTATTGTACTAATTCTTACTGGCTATTACATCATCTTAGAAGCTTCATCTGTGTTCTACTATGGTGCTTTTAGTGTCTCCGCATACCGCAGCACGCGACATAGCTTTCAGACGATAAGTACAACCGTTTCGGAGAGAAGAGCGGCCAATGTGACGATCTGGCTTTAAGTCGATTCGATAACAAATGACAAAACGGACGGACTTCTCAGGTTTTTACTACATATGAACACTTTTCACATTCTCCCGTGCAACTCGGCTGCTAGTTCTCCTTTCATGCAGAATCTTAAGGTCCTAGCTCATGTCCAAGGCACCAAAGCCAGCTAAAAAGTCAATAATCGATATCTAAAATTCCAATTGTACTACTTCTTACTAGCTCTTACATCAACTTAGAAGCTTCATCTGTGTTCTACTATGGTGCTTTTAGTGTCTCCGCATACCGCAGCACGCGACATAGCTTTGCAGACGATAAGTACAACCGTTTCAGAGAGAAGAGCGGCCAATGTCACGATCCGGTTTTAAGTCGATTCGATAACAAATGACGAAAATGGCCCGATTTCTCAGGTTTTTACTACATATGAAAACTTTTCACATTCTCCCGTGCAACTCGGCTGCTAGTCCTCCTTTCATGCAGAATCTTAAGGTCCTAGCTCATGTCCAAGGCACCAAAGCCAGTTAAAAAGTCAATAATCGATACTTAAAACTTGAATTGTACTACCTCTTACTAGCTATTACGTCAACTTAGAAGCTTCATCTGTGTTCTACTATGGTGCTTTTAGTGTCTCTGCATACCGCAGCACGCGACATAGCTTTGCAGACGTTAAGTACAACCGTTTCAGAGAGGAGAGCGGCCAATGTGACGATGTGGCTTTAAGTCGATTCGATAACAAATGACGAAAACGGACGGATTTCTCAGGTTTTTACTACATATGAACACTTTTCACATTCTCCCGTGCAACTCAGCTGCTAGCCCTCCTTTCATGCAGAATCTTAAGGTCCTAGCTCATGTCCAAGGCACCAAAGCCAGCTAAAGGTCAATAATCGATACCTAAAACTGGTATTGTACTAATTCTTACTGGCTATTACATCATCTTAGAAGCTTCATCTGTGTTCTACTATGGTGCTTTTAGTGTCTCCGCATACCGCAGCACGCGACATAGCTTTGCAGACGTTAAGTACAACCGTTTCAGAGAGGAGAGCGGCCAATGTGACGATCTGGCTTTAAGTCGATTCGATAACAAATGACGAAAACGGACGGATTTCTCAGGTTTTTACTACATATGAACAATTTTCACATTCTCCCGTGCAACTCAGCTGCTAGCCCTCCTTTCATGCAGAATCTTAAGGTCCTAGCTCATGTCCAAGGCACCAAAGCCAGCTAAAGGTCAATAATCGATACCTAAAACTGGTATTGTACTAATTCTTACTGGCTATTACATCATCTTAGAAGCTTCATCTGTGTTCTACTATGGTGCTTTTAGTGTCTCCGCATACCGCAGCACGCGACATAGCTTTCAGACGATAAGTGCAACCGTTTCGGAGAGAATGGCGGCCAATGTGACGATCTGGCTTTAAGTCGATTCGATAACAAATGACAAAACGGACGGACTTCTCAGGTTTTTACTACATCTGAACACTTTTCACAATCTCGCGTGCAATTCGGCTGCTAGTCCTCCTTTCATGCCGAATCTTAAGGTCCTAGCTCATGACCAAGGCACCAAAGCCAGCTAAAAGTCAATAATCGATACTTAAAACTTGAATTGTACTACCTCTTACTAGCTATTATGTCAACTTAGAAGCTTCATCTGTGTTCTACTATGGTGCTTTTAGTGTCTCCACATACCGCAGCACGCGACATAGCTTTGCAGACGATAAGTACAACCGTTTCAGAGAAAAGAGCAGCCAATGTGACGATCTGGCTTTAAGACGAATCGATAACCAATGACGAAAACGTATGGATTTCTCAGGTTTTTACTACATATGAACACTTTTCACATTCTCCCGTACAACTCGGCTGCTAGTCCTTCTTTCATGCAGAATCTTAAGGTCCTAGCTCATGTCCAAGGCACCAAAGCCAGCTACAAAGTCAATAATCGATACCTAAATCTTGAATTGTACTACCTCTTACTGGCTATTACATCAACTTACAAGCTTCATCTGTGTTCTACTATGGTGCTTTTAGTGTCTCCACATACCGCAGCACGCGACATAGCTTTGCAGACGATAAGTACAACCGTTTCAGAGAGGAGAGCGGCCAATGTGACGATCTGGCTTTAAGTCGATTCCATAACAAATGACGAAAACGGACGGATTTCTCAGGTTTTTACTACATATGAACACTTTTCACATTCTCCCGTGCAACTCAGCTGCTAGCCCTCCTTTCATGCAGAATCTTAAGGTCCTAGCTCATGTCCAAGGCACCAAAGCCAGCTAAAAGTCAATAATCGATACCTAAAACTGATATTGTACTAATTCTTACTGGCTATTACATCATCTTAGAAGCTTCATCTGTGTTCTACTATGGTGCTTTTAGTGTCTCCGCATACCGCAGCACGCGACATAGCTTTGCAGACGATAAGTACAACCGTTTCAGAGAGAAGAGCGGCCAATGTCACGATCCGGTTTTAAGTCGATTCGATAACAAATGACGAAAATGGACCGATTTCTCAGGTTTTTAGTACATATGAAAACTTTTCACATTCTCCCGTGCAACTCGGCTGCTAGTCCTCCTTTCATGCAGAATCTTAAGGTCCTAGCTCATGTCCAACGCACCAAAGCCAGCTAAAAGTCAATAATCGATACCTAAAACTGGTATTGTACTAATTCTTACTGGCTATTACATCATCTTAGAAGCTTCATCTGTGTTCTACTATGGTGCTTTTAGTGTCTCCGCATACCGCAGCACGCGACATAGCTTTCAGACGATAAGTACAACCGTTTCGGAGAGAAGAGCGGCCAATGTGACGATCTGGCTTTAAGTCGATTCGATAACAAATGACAAACCGGACGGACTTCTCAGGTTTTTACTACATATGAACACTTTTCACATTCTCCCGTGCAACTCGGCTGCTAGTTCTCCTTTCATGCAGAATCTGAAGGTCCTAGCTCATGTCCAAGGCACCAAAGCCAGCTAAAAAGTCAGTAATCGATATCTAAAATTCCAATTGTACTACTTCTTACTAGCTATTACATCAACTTAGAAGCTTCATCTGTGTTCTACTATGGTGCTTTTAGTGTCTCCGCATACCGCAGCACGCGACATAGTTTTGCAGACGATAAGTACAACCGTTTCAGAGAGAAGAGCGGCCAATGTCACGATCCGGTTTTAAGTCGATTCGATAACAAATGACGAAAATGGACCGATTTCTCAGGTTTTTACTACATATGAAAACTTTTCACATTCTCCCGTGCAACTCGGCTGCTAGTCCTCCTTTCATGCAGAATCTTAAGGTCCTAGCTCATGTCCAAGACACCAAAGCCAGCTAAAAAGTCAATAATCGATACTTAAAACTTGAATTGTACTACCTCTTACTAGCTATTACGTCAACTTAGAAGCTTCATCTGTGTTCTACTATGGTGCTTTTAGTGTCTCCACATACCGCAGCACGCGACATAGCTTTGCAGACGATAAGTACAACCGTTTCAGAGAAAAGAGCAGCCAATGTGACGATCTGGCTTTAAGACGAATCGATAACCAATGACGAAAACGTATGGATTTCTAAGGTTTTTACTACATATGAACACTTTTCACATTCTCCCATGCAACTCGGCTGCTAGTCCTTCTTTCATGCAGAATCTTAAGGTCCTAGCTCATGTCCAAGGCACCAAAGCCAGCTACAAAGTCAATAATCGATACCTAAAACTTGAATTGTACTACTTCTTACTGGCTATCACATCAACTTAGAAGCTTCATCTGTGTTCTACTATGGTGCTTTTAGTGTCTCCGCATACCGCAACACGCGACATAGCTTTTAGACGATAAATACAACCGTTTCGGAGAGAAGAGCGGGCAATGTGACGATCTGGCTTTAAGTCGATTCGATAACAAATGACGAAAACGGACGGATTTCTCAGGTTTTTACTACATATGAACACTTTTCACAATCTCCCGTGCAATTCGGCTGCTAGTCCTCCTTTCATGCAGAATCTTAAGGTCCCAGCTCATGTCCAAGGCACCAAAGCCAGCTAAAAAGTCAATAATCGATATCTAAAATTCCATTTGTACTACTTCTTACTAGCTATTACATCAACTTAGAAGCTTCATCTGTGTTCTACTATGGTGCTTTTGGTGTCTCCGCATACCGCAGCACGCGACATAGCTTTGCAGACGATAAGTACAACCGTTTCAGAGAGAAGAGCGGCCAATGTCACGATCCGGTTTTAAGTCGATTCGATTACATATTACGAAAATGGACGGATTTCTCAGGTTTTTACTACATATGAAAACTTTTCACATCCTCCCGTGCAACTCGGCTGCTAGTCCTCCTTTCATGCAAAATCTTAAGGTCCTAGCTCATGTCCAAGGCACCAAAGCCAGCTAAAAAGTCAATAATCGATACCTAAAACTTGAATTGTACTACCTCTTACTAGCTATTACATCAACTTAGAAGCTTCATCTGTGTTCTACTATGGTGCTTTTAGTGTCTCCACATACCGCAGCACGCGACATAGCTTTGCAGACGATAAGTACAACCGTTTCAGAGAGAAGAGCAGCCAATGTGACGATCTGGCTTTAAGACGAATCGATAACCAATGACGAAAACGTATGGATTTCTCAGGTTTTTACTACATATGAACACTTTTCACATTCTCCCGTACAACTCGGCTGCTAGTCCTTCTTTCATGCAGAATCTTAAGGTCCTAGCTCATGTCCAAGGCACCAAAGCCAGCTACAAAGTCAATAATCGATACCTAAAACTTGAATTGTACTACTTCTTACTGGCTATTACATCAACTTAGAAGCTTCATCTGTGTTCTACTATGGTGCATTTAGTGTCTCTGCATACCGCAGCACGCGACATAGCTTTGCAGACGATAAGTACAACCGTTTCAGAGAGGAGAGTGGCCAATGTGACGATGTGGCTTTAAGTCGATTCGATAACAAATGACGAAAACGGACGGATTTCTCAGGTTTTTACTACTTATGAACACTTTTCTCATTCTCCCGTGCAACTCGGCTGCTAGTCCTCCTTTCACGCAGAATCTTAAGGTCCTTGCTCATGTCCAAGGCACCAAAGCCAGCTAAAAAGTCAATAATCGATACCTAAAACTTGAATTGTACTACCTCTTACTGGCTATTACATCAACGTAGAAGCTTCATCTGTGTTCTACTATGGTGCTTTTAGTGTCTCCGCATACCGCAGCACGCGACATAGCTTTGCAGACGATAAGTACAACCGTTTCAGAGAGAAGAGCGGCCAATGTCACGATCCGGTTTTAAGTCGATTCGATAACAAATGACGAAAATGGACCGATTTCTCAGGTTTTTAGTACATATGAAAACTTTTCACATTCTCCCGTGCAACTCGGCTGCTAGTCCTCCTTTCATGCAGAATCTTAAGGTCCTAGCTCATGTCCAACGCACCAAAGCCAGCTAAAAGTCAATAATCGATACCTAAAACTGGTATTGTACTAATTCTTACTGGCTATTACATCATCTTAGAAGCTTCATCTGTGTTCTACTATGGTGCTTTTAGTGTCTCCGCATACCGCAGCACGCGACATAGCTTTCAGACGATAAGTACAACCGTTTCGGAGAGAAGAGCGGCCAATGTGACGATCTGGCTTTAAGTCGATTCGATAACAAATGACAAAACGGACGGACTTCTCAGGTTTTTACTACATATGAACACTTTTCACATTCTCCCGTGCAACTCGGCTGCTAGTTCTCCTTTCATGCAGAATCTTAAGGTCCTAGCTCATGTCCAAGGCACCAAAGCCAGCTAAAAAGTCAATAATCGATATCTAAAATTCCAATTGTACTACTTCTTACTAGCTCTTACATCAACTTAGAAGCTTCATCTGTGTTCTACTATGGTGCTTTTAGTGTCTCCGCATACCGCAGCACGCGACATAGCTTTGCAGACGATAAGTACAACCGTTTCAGAGAGAAGAGCGGCCAATGTCACGATCCGGTTTTAAGTCGATTCGATAACAAATGACGAAAATGGCCCGATTTCTCAGGTTTTTACTACATATGAAAACTTTTCACATTCTCCCGTGCAACTCGGCTGCTAGTCCTCCTTTCATGCAGAATCTTAAGGTCCTAGCTCATGTCCAAGGCACCAAAGCCAGTTAAAAAGTCAATAATCGATACTTAAAACTTGAATTGTACTACCTCTTACTAGCTATTACGTCAACTTAGAAGCTTCATCTGTGTTCTACTATGGTGCTTTTAGTGTCTCTGCATACCGCAGCACGCGACATAGCTTTGCAGACGTTAAGTACAACCGTTTCAGAGAGGAGAGCGGCCAATGTGACGATGTGGCTTTAAGTCGATTCGATAACAAATGACGAAAACGGACGGATTTCTCAGGTTTTTACTACATATGAACACTTTTCACATTCTCCCGTGCAACTCAGCTGCTAGCCCTCCTTTCATGCAGAATCTTAAGGTCCTAGCTCATGTCCAAGGCACCAAAGCCAGCTAAAGGTCAATAATCGATACCTAAAACTGGTATTGTACTAATTCTTACTGGCTATTACATCATCTTAGAAGCTTCATCTGTGTTCTACTATGGTGCTTTTAGTGTCTCCGCATACCGCAGCACGCGACATAGCTTTGCAGACGTTAAGTACAACCGTTTCAGAGAGGAGAGCGGCCAATGTGACGATCTGGCTTTAAGTCGATTCGATAACAAATGACGAAAACGGACGGATTTCTCAGGTTTTTACTACATATGAACAATTTTCACATTCTCCCGTGCAACTCAGCTGCTAGCCCTCCTTTCATGCAGAATCTTAAGGTCCTAGCTCATGTCCAAGGCACCAAAGCCAGCTAAAGGTCAATAATCGATACCTAAAACTGGTATTGTACTAATTCTTACTGGCTATTACATCATCTTAGAAGCTTCATCTGTGTTCTACTATGGTGCTTTTAGTGTCTCCGCATACCGCAGCACGCGACATAGCTTTCAGACGATAAGTGCAACCGTTTCGGAGAGAATGGCGGCCAATGTGACGATCTGGCTTTAAGTCGATTCGATAACAAATGACAAAACGGACGGACTTCTCAGGTTTTTACTACATCTGAACACTTTTCACAATCTCGCGTGCAATTCGGCTGCTAGTCCTCCTTTCATGCCGAATCTTAAGGTCCTAGCTCATGACCAAGGCACCAAAGCCAGCTAAAAGTCAATAATCGATACTTAAAACTTGAATTGTACTACCTCTTACTAGCTATTATGTCAACTTAGAAGCTTCATCTGTGTTCTACTATGGTGCTTTTAGTGTCTCCACATACCGCAGCACGCGACATAGCTTTGCAGACGATAAGTACAACCGTTTCAGAGAAAAGAGCAGCCAATGTGACGATCTGGCTTTAAGACGAATCGATAACCAATGACGAAAACGTATGGATTTCTCAGGTTTTTACTACATATGAACACTTTTCACATTCTCCCGTACAACTCGGCTGCTAGTCCTTCTTTCATGCAGAATCTTAAGGTCCTAGCTCATGTCCAAGGCACCAAAGCCAGCTACAAAGTCAATAATCGATACCTAAATCTTGAATTGTACTACCTCTTACTGGCTATTACATCAACTTACAAGCTTCATCTGTGTTCTACTATGGTGCTTTTAGTGTCTCCACATACCGCAGCACGCGACATAGCTTTGCAGACGATAAGTACAACCGTTTCAGAGAGGAGAGCGGCCAATGTGACGATCTGGCTTTAAGTCGATTCCATAACAAATGACGAAAACGGACGGATTTCTCAGGTTTTTACTACATATGAACACTTTTCACATTCTCCCGTGCAACTCAGCTGCTAGCCCTCCTTTCATGCAGAATCTTAAGGTCCTAGCTCATGTCCAAGGCACCAAAGCCAGCTAAAAGTCAATAATCGATACCTAAAACTGATATTGTACTAATTCTTACTGGCTATTACATCATCTTAGAAGCTTCATCTGTGTTCTACTATAGTGCTTTTAGTGTCTCCGCATACCGCAGAACGCGACATAGCTTTCAGGCGATAAATACAACCGTTTCGGAGAGAAGATCGGGCAATGTGACGATCTGGCTTTAAGTCGATTCGATAACAAATGACGAAAACCGACGGATTTCTCAGGTTTTTACCACATATGAACACTTTTCACATTCTCCCGTACAACTCGGCTGCTAGTCCTCCTTTCATGCAGAATCTTAAGGTCCTAGCTCATGTCCAAGGCACCAAAGCCAGCTAAAAAGTCAATAATCGATATCTAAAATTTGAATTGTACTACTTCTTACTAGCTATTACATCAACTTAGAAGCTTCATCTGTGTTCTACAATGGTGCTTTTAGTGTCTCCGCATACCGCAGCACGCGACAATGCTTTGCAGACGATAAGTACAACCGTTTCAGAGAGAAGAGCGGCCAATGTCACGATCCGGTTTTAAGTCGATTCGATAACAAATGACGAAAATGGACCGATTTCTCAGGTTTTTACTACATATGAATACTTTTCACATTCTCCCGTGCAACCCTTCTGCTAGTCCTCCTTTTATGCAGAATCTTAAGGTCCTAGCTCATGTACAACGCACCAAAGCCAGCTAAAAGTCAATAATCGATACCTAAAACTGGTATTGTACTAATTCTTACTGGCTATTACATCATCTTAGAAGCTTCATCTGTGTTCTACTATGGTGCTTTTAGTGTCTCCGCATACCGCAGCACGCGACATAGCTTTCAGACGATAAGTACGACCGTTTCGGAGAGAAGAGCGGCCAATGTGACGATCTGGCTTTAAGTCGATTCGATAACAAATGACGAAAACGGACGGATTTCTCAGGTTTTTACTACATATGAACACTTTTCACAATCTCCCGTGCAATCGGCTGCTAGTCCTCCTTTCATGCAGAATCTTAAGGTCCTAGCTCATGTCCAAGGCACCAAAGCCAGCTAAAAGTCAATAATCGATATCTAAAATTCCAATTGTACTACTTCTTACTAGCTATTACATCAACTTAGAAGCTTCATCTGTGTTCTACTATGGTGCTTTTAGTGTCTTCGCATACCGCAGCACGCGACATAGCTTTGCAGACGATAAGTACCACCGTTTCAGAGAGAAGAGCGGCCAATGTCACGATCCGGTTTTAAGTCGATTCGATAACAAATGACGAAAATGGACCGATTTCTCAGGTTTTTACTACATATGAAAACTTTTCACATTCTCCCGTGCAACTCGGCTGCTAGTCCTCCTTTCATGCAGAATCTTAAGGTCCTAGCTCATGTGCAAGGCACCAAAGCCAGCTAAAAAGTCAATAATCGATACTTAAAACTTGAATTGTACTACCTCATACTAGCTATTACGTCAACTTAGAAGCTTCATCTGTGTTCCACTACGGTGCTTTTAGTGTCTCCACATACCGCAGCACGCGACATAGCTTTGCAGACGATAAGTACAACCGTTTCAGAGAAAAGAGCAGCCAATGTGACGATCTGGCTTTAAGACGAATCGATAACCAATGACGAAAACGTATGGATTTCTCAGGTTTATACTACATATGAACACTTTTCACATTCTCCCGTACAACTCGGCTGCTAGTCCTTCTTTCATGCAGAATCTTAAGGTCCTAGCTCATGTCAGAGGCACCAAAGCCAGCTACAAAGTCAATAATCGATACCTAAAACTTGAATTGTACTAATTCTTACTGGCTATTACATCATCTTAGAAGCTTCATCTGTGTTCTACTATGGTGCTTTTAGTGTCTCCGCATACCGCAGAACGCGACATAGCTTTCAGGCGATAAATACAACCGTTTCGGAGAGAAGAGCGAGCAATGTGACGATCTGGCTTTAAGTCGATCCGATAACAAATGACGAAAACCGACGGATTTCTCAGGTTTTTACCACATATGAACACTTTTCACATTCTCCCGTACAACTCGGCTGCTAGTCCTCCTTTCATGCAGAATCTTAAGGTCCTAGCTCATGTCCAAGGCACCAAAGCCAGCTAAAAAGTCAATAATCGATATCTAAAATTTGAATTGTACTACTTCTTACTAGCTATTACATCAACTTAGAAGCTTCATCTGTGTTCTACTATGGTGCTTTTAGTGTCTCCGCATACCGCAGCACGCGACATAGCTTTGCAGACGATAAGTACAACCGTTTCAGAGAGAAGAGCGGCCAATGTCACGATCCGGTTTTAAGTCGATTCGATAACAAATGAAGAAAATGGACCGATTTCTCAGGTTTTTACTACATATGAAAACTTTTCACATTCTCCCGTGCAACCCTTCTGCTAGTCCTCCTTTTATGCAGAATCTTAAGGTCCTAGCTCATGTACAACGCACCAAAGCCAGCTAAAAGTCAATAATCGATACCTAAAACTGGTATTGTACTAATTCTTACTGGCTATTACATCATCTTAGAAGCTCCATCTGTGTTTTACTATGGTGCTTTTAGTGTCTCCGCATACCGCAGCACGCGACATAGCTTTCAGACGATAAGTACAACCGTTTCGGAGAGAAGAGCGGCCAATGTGACGATCTGGCTTTAAGTCGATCCGATAACAAATGAAAAAACGGACGGACTTCTCAGGTTTTTACTACATATGAACACTTTTCACAATCTCGCGTGCAATTCGGCTGCTAGTCCTCCTTTCATGCAGAATCTTAAGGTCCTAGCTCATGTCCAAGGCACCAAAGCCAGCTAAAAGTCAATAATCGATATCTAAAATTCCAATTGTACTACTTCTTACTAGCTATTACATCAACTTAGAAGCTTCATCTGTGTTCTACTATGGTGCTTTTAGTGTCTCCGCATGCCGCAGCACGCGACATAGCTTTGCAGACGATAAGTACAACCGTTTCAGAGAAAAGAGCAGCCATGTGACGATCTGGCTTTAAGACGAATCGATAACCAATGACGAAAACGTATGGATTTCTCAGGTTTTTACTACATATGAACACTTTTCACATTCTTCCGTACAACTCGGCTGCTAGTCCTTCTTTCATGCAGAATCTTAAGGTCCTAGCTCATGTCAGAGGCACCAAAGCCAGCTACAAAGTCAATAATCGATACCTAAAACTTGAATTGTACTACTTCTTACTGGCTATTACATCAACTTAGAAGCTTCATCTGTGTTCTACTATGGTGCATTTAGTGTCTCTGCATACCGCAGCACGCGACATAGCGTTGCAGACGATAAGTACAACCGTTTCAGAGAGGAGAGCGGCCAATGTGACGATCTGGCTTTAAGTCGATTCCATAACAAATGACGAATACGGACGGATTTCTCAGGTTTTTACTACATATGAACACTTTTCACATTCTCCCGTGCAACTCAGCTGCTAGCCCTCCTTTCATGCAGAATCTTAAGGTCCTAGCTCATGTCCATGGCACCAAAGCCAGCTAAAAGTCAATAATCGATACCTAAAACTGGTATTGTACTAATTCTTACTGGCTATTACATCATCTTAGAGGCTTCATCTGTGTTCTACTATGGTGCTTTTAGTGTTTCCGCATACCGCTGCACGCGACATAGCTTTCAGACGATAAATACAACCGTTTCGGAGAGAAGAGCGGGCATTGTGACGATCTGGCTTTAAGTCGATTCGATAACAAATGACGAAAACCGACGGATTTCTCAGGTTTTTACCACATATGAACACTTTTCACATTCTTCCGTGCAACTCGGCTGCTAGTCCTCCTTTCATACAGAATCTTAAGGTCCTAGCTCATGTCCAAGGCACCAAAGCCAGCTAAAAGTCAATAATCGATAAGTAAAACTTGAATTGTACTACTTCTTACTGGCTATTACATCAAATTAGAAGCTTGATCTGTGTTCTACTATGGTGCCTTTAGTGTCTCCACATACCGCAGCAACGCGACGTAGCTTTGCAGACGATAAGTACAACCGTTTCAGAGAGTAGAGCGGAAAATGTGACGATCTGGCTTTAAGTCGATTCGATAACAAATGACGATGGCGAACGGATCTCTCAGGTTTTTACTACATATGAGCACTTTTCACATTCTCTCGTGCAACTTGGCTGCTAGTCCTCCTCTCATGCAGATTCTTAGGGTCCTAGCTCATGTCCAAGGCACCAAAGCCAGGTAAAAAGTCAATAATCGATACCTAAAACTTGAATTGTACTACTTCTTACTGGCTATTAAATCAACATAGAAGCTTCATCTGTGTTCTACTATTGTGATTTAGTGTCTCCACATACCGCAGAACGCGACATAGCTTTGCAGACGATAAGTACAACCGTTTCAGAGAGCAGAGCGGCCAATGTGACGATCTGGCTTAAAGTCCATTCGATAACAAATGACGATAACGAACGGATTTCTCAGGAATTTACTACGTATGAACACTTTTCACATTGTCCCGTACAACTCGGCTGCTAGTCCTCCTTTCATGCAGAATCTTAAGGTCCTAGCTCATGTCCAACGCACCAAAGCCAGCTAAAAGTCAATAATCGATACCTAAAATTGGTATTGTACTAATTCTTACTGGCTATTACATCATCTTAGAAGCTTCATCTGTGTTCTACTATGGTGCTTTTAGTGTCTCCGCATACCGCAGCACGCGACATAGCTTTCAGACGATAAATACAACCGTTTCGGAGAGAAGAGCGGGCAATGTGACGATCTGGCTTTAAGTCGATTCGATAACAAATGACGAAAACCGACGGATTTCTCAGGTTTTTACCACATATGAACACTTTTCACATTCTCCCGTACAACTCGGCCGCTAGTCCTCCTTTCATGCAGAATCTTAAGGTTCTAGCTCATGTCCAACGCACCAAAGCCAGCTAAAAGTCAATAATCGATACCTAAAACTGGTATTGTACTAATTCTTACTGGCTATTACACCATCTTAGAAGCTTCATCTGTGTTCTACTATGGTGCTTTTAGTGTCTCCGCATACCGCAGCACGCGACATAGCTTTCAGACGATAAGTACAACCGTTTCGGAGAGAAGAGCGGCCAATGTGACGATCTGGCTTTGAGTCGATTCGATAACAAATGACGAAAACGGACGGATTTCTCAGGTTTTTACTACATATGAACACTTTTCACATTCTCCCGTGCAACTCGGCTGCTAGTCCTCCTTTCATGCAGAATCTTAAGGTCCTAGCTCATGTTTATGGCACCAAAGCCAGCTAAAAAGTCAATAATCTATACCTAAAACTTGAATTGTACTACTTCTTACTGGCTATTACTTCAACTTAAAAGCTTCATCTGTGTTCTACTATGGTGCTTTTAGTGTCTCCGCATACCGGAACACGCGACATATCTTTGCAGACGATAAGGACAACCGTTTCAGAGAGAAGAGCGGCCAATGTCACGATCCGTTTTTAAGTCGATTCGATAACAAATGACGAAAATGGACCGATTTCTCAGGTTTTTACTACATATGAAAACTTTTCACATTCTCCCGTGCAACTCGGCTGCTAGTCCTCCTTTCATGCAGAATCTTAAGGTCCTAGCTCATGTCCAAGGCACCAAAGCCAGCTAAAAAGTCAATAATCGATACTTAAAACTTGAATTGTACTACCTCTTACTAGCTATTACGTCAACTTAGAAGCTTCATCTGTGTTCTACTATGGTGCTTTTAGTGTCTCCACATACCGCAGCACGCGACATAGCTTTGCAGACGATAAGTACAACCGTTTCAGAGATAAGAGCAGCCAATGTGACGATCTGGCTTTAAGACGAATCGATAACCAATGACGAAAACGTATGGATTTCTCAGGTTTTTACTACATATGAACACTTTTCACATTCTCCCGTACAACTCGGCTGCTAGTCCTTCTTTCATGCAGAATCTTAAGGTCCTAGCTCATGTCCAAGGCACCAAAGCCAGCTACAAAGTCAATAATCGATACCTAAAACTTGAATTGTACTACTTCTTACTGGCTATTACATCAACTTAGAAGCTTCATCTGTGTTCTACTATGGTGCATTTAGTGTCTCTGCATACCGCAGCACGCGACATAGCTTTCAGACGATAAATACAACCGTTTTGGAGAGAAGAGCGGGCAATGTGACGATCTGGCTTTAAGTCGATTCGATAACAAATGACGAAAACCGACGGATTTCTCAGGTTTTTACCACATATGAACACTTTTCACATTCTCCCGTGCAACTCGGCTGCTAGTCCTCCTTTCATACAGAATCTTAAGGTCCTAGCTCATGTCCAAGGCACCAAAGCCAGCTGAAAGTCAATAATCGATAAGTAAAACTTGAATTGTACTACTTCTTACTGGCTATTACATCAAATTAGAAGCTTGATCTGTGTTCTACTATGGTGCCTTTAGTGTCTCCGCATACCGCAGCAACGCGACATAGCTTTGCAGACGATAAGTACAACCGTTTCAGAGAGTAGAGCGGAAAATGTGACGATCTGGCTTTAAGTCGATTCGATAACAAATGACGATGGCGAACGGATCTCTCAGGTTTTTACTGCATATGAGCACTTTTCACATTCTCTCGTGCAACTTGGCTGCTAGTCCTCCTCTCATGCAGATTCTTAGGGTCCTAGCTCATGTCCAAGGCACCAAAGCCAGCTAAAAAGTCAATAATCGATACCTAAAACTTGAATTGTACTACTTCTTACTGGCTATTAAATCAACATAGAAGCTTCATCTGTGTTCTACTATGGTGATTTTAGTGTCTCCGCATACCGCAGAACGCGACATAGCTTTGCAGACGATAAGTACAACCGATTCAGAGAGCAGAGCGGCCAATGTGACTATCTGGCATAAAGTCCATTCGATAACAAATGACGATAACGAACGGATTTCTCAGGTTTTTACTACGTATTAACACTTTTCACATTGTCCTGTGCAACTCGGCTGCTAGTCCTCCTTTCATGCAGAATCTTATGGTCTTAGCTCATGTCCAAGGCACCAAAGCCAGCTAAAAAGTCAATAATCGATACCTAAAACTTGAGTTGTACTACATCTTACTGGCTATTACATCAACTTAGAAGCTTCATCTGTGTTCTGCTATGGTGCTTTTAGAGTCTCCACATACCGCAGCACTGCGACATAGCTTTGCGGACGATAAGTACAACCGTTTCAGAGAGAAGAGCGGACAATGTGACGATCTGGCTTTAAGTCGATTCGATAACAAATGACGAAAACGGACGGATTTCACAGGTTTTTACTACATATGAACACTTTTCACATTCTCCCATGCAACGCGGCTGCTAGTCCTCCTTTCATGCATAATCTTAAGGTCCTAGCTCATGTCCAAGGCACCAAAGCCAGCTAAAAAGTCAATAATCGATACCTAAAACTTGAATTGTACTACTTCTTACTGGTTATTACATCAACTTAGAAGCTTCATCTGTGTTCTACTATGCTTCTTTTAGTGTCTCCGCATACCCCAGCACGCGACATAGCTTTGCAGACGATAAGTACAACCGTTTCAGAGAGAAGAGCGGCCAATGTGTCGATCTGGCTTTAAGTCGATTCGATAACAAATGACGAAAACGGACGGATTTCTCAGGTTTTTACTACATATGAACACTTTTCACAATCTCCCGTGCAATTCGGCTGCTAGTCCTCCTTTCATGCAGAATCTTAAGGTCCTAGCTCATGTCCAAGGCACCAAAGCCAGCTACAAAGTCAATAATCGATACCTAAAACTTGAATTGTACTACTTCTTACTGGCTATTACATCAACTTAGAAGCTTCATCTGTGTTCTACTATGGTGCATTTAGTGTCTCTGCATACCGCAGCACGCGACATAGCTTTGCAGACGATAAGTACAACCGTTTCAGAGAGGAGAGCGGCCAATGTGACGTTCTGGCTTTAAGTCGATTCCATAACAAATGACGAAAACGGACGGATTTCTCAGGTTTTTACTACATATGAACACTTTTCACATTCTCCCGTGCAACTCAGCTGCTAGCCCTCCTTTCATGCAGAATCTTAAGGTCCTAGCTCATGTCCAAGGCACCAAAGCCAGCTAAAAGTCAATAATCGATACCTAAAACTGGTATTGTACTAATTCTTACTGGCTATTACATCATCTTAGAAGCTTCATCTGTGTTCTACTATGGTGCTTTTAGTGTCTCCGCATACCGCAGCACGCGACATAGCTTTCAGACGATAAATACAACCGTTTTGGAGAGAAGAGCGGGCAATGTGACGATCTGGCTTTAAGTCGATTCGATAACAAATGACGAAAACCGACGGATTTCTCAGGTTTTTACCACATATGAACACTTTTCACATTCTCCCGTGCAACTCGGCTGCTAGTCCTTCTTTCATACAGAATCTTAAGGTCCTAGCTCATGTCCAAGGCACCAAAGCCAGCTGAAAGTCAATAATCGATAAGTAAAACTTGAATTGTACTACTTCTTACTGGCTATTACATCAAATTAGAAGCTTGATCTGTGTTCTACTATGGTGCCTTTAGTGTCTCCGCATACCGCAGCAACGCGACATAGCTTTGCAGACGATAAGTACAACCGTTTCAGAGAGTAGAGCGGAAAATGTGACGATCTGGCTTTAAGTCGATTCGATAACAAATGACGATGGCGAACGGATCTCTCAGGTTTTTACTACATATGAGCACTTTTCACATTCTCTCGTGCAACTTGGCTGCTCGTCCTCCTCTCATGCAGATTCTTAGGGTCCTAGCTCATGTCCAAGGCACCAAAGCCAGCTAAAAAGTCAATAATCGATACCTAAAACTTGAATTGTACTACTTCTTACTGGCTATTAAATCAACATAGAAGCTTCATCTGTGTTCTACTATGGTGATTTTAGTGTCTCCGCATACCGCAGAACGCGACATAGCTTTGCAGACGATAAGTACAACCGTTTCAGAGAGCAGAGCGGCCAATGTGACTATCTGGCTTAAAGTCCATTCGATAACAAATGACGATAACGAACGGATTTCTCAGGTTTTTACTACGTATTAACACTTTTCACATTGTCCCGTGCAACTCGGCTGCTAGTCCTCCTTTCATGCAGAATCTTATGGTCTTAGCTCATGTCCAAGGCACCAAAGCCAGCTAAAAAGTCAATAATCGATACCTAAAACTTGAGTTGTACTACATCTTACTGGCTATTACATCAACTTAGAAGCTTCATCTGTGTTCTGCTATGGTGCTTTTAGAGTCTCCACATACCGCAGCACAGCGACATAGCTTTGCGGACGATAAGTACAACCGTTTCAGAGAGAAGAGCGGCCAATGTGACGATCTGGCTTTAAGTCGATTCGATAACAAATGACGAAAACGGACGGATTTCACAGGTTTTTACTACATATGAACACTTTTCACATTCTCCCATGCAACGCGGCTGCTAGTCCTCCTTTCATGCATAATCTTAAGGTCCTAGCTCATGTCCAAGGCACCAAAGCCAGCTAAAAAGTCAATAATCGATACCTAAAACTTGAATTGTACTACTTCTTACTGGTTATTACATCAACTTAGAAGCTTCATCTGTGTTCTACTATGCTTCTTTTAGTGTCTCCGCATACCCCAGCACGCGACATAGCTTTGCAGACGATAAGTACAACCGTTTCAGAGAGAAGAGCGGCCAATGTGTCGATCTGGCTTTAAGTCGATTCGATAACAAATGACGAAAACGGACGGATTTCTCAGGTTTTTACTACATATGAACACTTTTCACAATCTCCCGTGCAATTCGGCTGCTAGTCCTCCTTTCATGCAGAATCTTAAGGTCCTAGCTCATGTCCAAGGCACCAAAGCCAGCTACAAAGTCAATAATCGATACCTAAAACTTGAATTGTACTACTTCTTACTGGCTATTACATCAACTTAGAAGCTTCATCTGTGTTCTACTATGGTGCATTTAGTGTCTCTGCATACCGCAGCACGCGACATAGCTTTGCAGACGATAAGTACAACCGTTTCAGAGAGGAGAGCGGCCAATGTGACGTTCTGGCTTTAAGTCGATTCCATAACAAATGACGAAAACGGACGGATTTCTCAGGTTTTTACTACATATGAACACTTTTCACATTCTCCCGTGCAACTCAGCTGCTAGCCCTCCTTTCATGCAGAATCTTAAGGTCCTAGCTCATGTCCAAGGCACCAAAGCCAGCTAAAAGTCAATAATCGATACCTAAAACTGGTATTGTACTAATTCTTACTGGCTATTACATCATCTTAGAAGCTTCATCTGTGTTCTACTATGGTGCTTTTAGTGTCTCCGCATACCGCAGCACGCGACATAGCTTTCAGACGATAAATACAACCGTTTTGGAGAGAAGAGCGGGCAATGTGACGATCTGGCTTTAAGTCGATTCGATAACAAATGACGAAAACCGACGGATTTCTCAGGTTTTTACCACATATGAACACTTTTCACATTCTCCCGTGCAACTCGGCTGCTAGTCCTCCTTTCATACAGAATCTTAAGGTCCTAGCTCATGTCCAAGGCACCAAAGCCAGCTGAAAGTCAATAATCGATAAGTAAAACTTGAATTGTACTACTTCTTACTGGCTATTACATCAAATTAGAAGCTTGATCTGTGTTCTACTATGGTGCCTTTAGTGTCTCCGCATACCGCAGCAACGCGACATAGCTTTGCAGACGATAAGTACAACCGTTTCAGAGAGTAGAGCGGAAAATGTGACGATCTGGCTTTAAGTCGATTCGATAACAAATGACGATGGCGAACGGATCTCTCAGGTTTTTACTACATATGAGCACTTTTCACATTCTCTCGTGCAACTTGGCTGCTCGTCCTCCTCTCATGCAGATTCTTAGGGTCCTAGCTCATGTTTAAGGCACCAAAGCCAGCTAAAAAGTCAATAATCGATACCTAAAACTTGAATTGTACTACTTCTTACTGGCTATTAAATCAACATAGAAGCTTCATCTGTGTTCTACTATGGTGATTTTAGTGTCTCCGCATACCGCAGAACGCGACATAGCTTTGCAGACGATAAGTACAACCGTTTCAGAGAGCAGAGCGGCCAATGTGACTATCTGGCTTAAAGTCCATTCGATAACAAATGACGATAACGAACGGATTTCTCAGGTTTTTACTACGTATTAACACTTTTCACATTGTCCCGTGCAACTCGGCTGCTAGTCCTCCTTTCATGCAGAATCTTATGGTCTTAGCTCATGTCCAAGGCACCAAAGCCAGCTAAAAAGTCAATAATCGATACCTAAAACTTGAGTTGTACTACATCTTACTGGCTATTACATCAACTTAGAAGCTTCATCTGTGTTCTGCTATGGTGCTTTTAGAGTCTCCACATACCGCAGCACAGCGACATAGCTTTGCGGACGATAAGTACAACCGTTTCAGAGAGAAGAGCGGCCAATGTGACGATCTGGCTTTAAGTCGATTCGATAACAAATGACGAAAACGGACGGATTTCACAGGTTTTTACTACATATGAACACTTTTCACATTCTCCCATGCAACGCGGCTGCTAGTCCTCCTTTCATGCATAATCTTAAGGTCCTAGCTCATGTCCAAGGCACCAAAGCCAGCTAAAAAGTCAATAATCGATACCTAAAACTTGAATTGTACTACTTCTTACTGGTTATTACATCAACTTAGAAGCTTCATCTGTGTTCTACTATGCTTCTTTTAGTGTCTCCGCATACCCCAGCACGCGACATAGCTTTGCAGACGATAAGTACAACCGTTTCAGAGAGAAGAGCGGCCAATGTGTCGATCTGGCTTTAAGTCGATTCGATAACAAATGACGAAAACGGACGGACTTCTCAGGTTTTTACTACATATGAACACTTTTCACAATCTCCCGTGCAATTCGGCTGCTAGTCCTCCTTTCATGCAGAATCTTAAGGTCCTAGCTCATGTCCAAGGCACCAAAGCCATCTACAAAGTCAATAATCGATACCTAAAACTTGAATTGTACTACTTCTTACTGGCTATTACATCAACTTAGAAGCTTCATCTGTGTTCTACTATGGTGCATTTAGTGTCTCTGCATACCGCAGCACGCGACATAGCTTTGCAGACGATAAGTACAACCGTTTCAGAGAGGAGAGCGGCCAATGTGACGTTCTGGCTTTAAGTCGATTCCATAACAAATGACGAAAACGGACCGATTTCTCAGGTTTTTACTACATATGAACACTTTTCACATTCTCCCGTGCAACTCAGCTGCTAGCCCTCCTTTCATGCAGAATCTTAAGGTCCTAGCTCATGTCCAAGGCACCAAAGCCAGCTAAAAGTCAATAATCGATACCTAAAACTGGTATTGTACTAATTCTTACTGGCTATTACATCATCTTAGAAGCTACATCTGTGTTCTACTATGGTGCTTTTAGTGTCTCCGCATACCGCAGCACGCGACATAGCTTTCAGACGATAAATACAACCGTTTCGGAGAGAAGAGCGGGCAATGTGACGATCTGGCTTTAAGTCGATTCGATAACAAATGACGTAAACCGACGGATTTCTCAGGTTTTTACCACATATGAACACTTTTCACATTCTCCCGTGCAACTCGGCTGCTAGTCATCCTTTCATACAGAATCTTAAGGTCCTAGCTCATGTCCAAGGCACCAAAGCCAGCTAAAAGTCAATAATCGATAAGTAAAACTTGAATTGTACTACTTCTTACTGGCTATTACATCAAATTAGAAGCTTGATCTGTATTGTACTATGGTGCCTTTAGTGTCTCCGCATACCGCAGCAACGCGACATAGCTTTGCAGACGATAAGTACAACCGTTTCAGGGAGCAGAGCGGCCAATGTGACGATCTGGCTTAAAGTCCATTCGATAACAAATGACGATAACGAACGGATTTCTCAGGTTTTTACTACGTATGAACACTTTTCACATTGTCCCGTGCAACTCGGCTGCTAGTCCTCCTTTCATGCAGAATCTTAAGGTCCTAGCTCATGTCCAACGCACCAAAGCCAGCTAAAAGTCAATAATCGATACCTAAATCTGGTATTGTACTAATTCTTACTGGCTATTACATCATCTTAGAAGCTTCATCTGTGTTCTACTATGGTGCTTTTAGTGTCTCCGCATACCGCAGCACGCGACATAGCTTTCAGACGATAAGTACAACCGTTTCGGAGAGAAGAGCGGCCAATGTGACGATCTGGCTTTAAGTCGATTCGATAACAAATGACGAAAACGGACGGACTTCTCAGGTTTTTACTACATATGATTACTTTTCACAATCTCGCGTGCAATTCGGCTGTTAGTCCTCCTTTCATGCAGAATCTTAAGGTCCTAGCTCATGTCCAAGGCACCAAAGCCAGCTGAAAGTCAATAATCGATAAGTAAAACTTGAATTGTACTACTTCTTACTGGCTATTACATCAAATTAGAAGCTTGATCTGTGTTCTACTATGGTGCCTTTAGTGTCTCCGCATACCGCAGCAACGCGACATAGCTTTGCAGACGATAAGTACAACCGTTTCAGAGAGTAGAGCGGAAAATGTGACGATCTGGCTATAAGTCGATTCGATAACAAATGACGAAAACCTATGGATTTCTCAGGTTTTTACTACATATGAACACTTTTCACATTCTCCCGTACAACTCGGCTGCTAGTCCTTCTTTCATGCAGAATCTTAAGGTCCTAGCTCATGTCCAAGGCACCAAAGCCAGCTAAAAGTCAATAATCGATAACTAAAACTTGAATTGTACTACTTCTTACTGGCTATAACATCAACTTAGAAGCTTCATCTGTGTTCTACTATGGTGTATTTAGTGTCTCTGCATACCGCAGCACGCGACATAGCTTTGCAGACGATAAGTACAACCGTTTCAGAGAGGAGTGCGGCCAATGTGACGATCTGGCTTTAAGTCGATTCCATATCAAATGACGAAAACGGACGGATTTCTCAGGTTTTTACTACATATGAACACTTTTCACATTCTCCCGTGCAACTCAGCTGCTAGCCCTCCTTTCATGCAGAATCTTAAGGTCCTAGCTCATGTCCAAGGCACCAAAGCCAGCTAAAAGTCAATAATCGATACCTAAAACTGGTATTGTACTAATTCTTACTGGCTATTACATCATCTTAGAAGCTTCATCTGTCATCTACTATGGTGCTTTTAGTGTCTCCGCATACCGCAGCACGCGACATAACTTTCAGACGATAAATACAACCGTTTCGGAGAGAAGAGCGGGCAATGTGACGATCTGGCTTTAAGTCGATTCGATAACAAATGACGAAAACCGACGGATTTCTCAGGTTTTTACCACATATGAACACTTTTCACATTCTCCCGTGCAACTCGGCTGCTAGTCCTCCTTTCATACAGAATCTTAAGGTCCTAGCTCATGTCCAAGGCACCAAAGCCAGCTGAAAGTCAATAATCGATAAGTAAAACTTGAATTGTACTATTTCTTACTGGCTATTACATCAAATTAGAAGCTTGATCTGTGTTCTACTATGGTGCCTTTAGTGTCTCCGCATACCGCAGCAACGCGACATAGCTTTGCAGACGATAAGTACAACCGTTTCAGAGAGTAGAACGGAAAATGTGACGATCTGGCTTGAAGTCGATTCGATAACAAATGACGATGGCGAACGGATCTCTCAGGTTTTTACTACATATGAGCACTTTTCACATTCTCTCGTGCAACTTGGCTGCTAGTCCTCCTCTCAGCAGATTCTTAGGGTCCTAGCTCATGTCCAAGGCACCAAAGCCAGCTAAAAAGTCAATAATCGATACCAAAAACTGGTATTGTACTAATTCTTACTGGCTATTACATCATCTTAGAAGCTTCATCTGTGTTCTACTATGGTGCTTTTAGTGTCTCCGCATACCGCAGCACGCGACATAGCTTTCAGACGATAAGTACAACCGTTTCAGAGAGAAGAGCGGCCAATGTGACGATCTGGCTTTAAGTCGATTCGATAACAAATGACGAAAACGGACGGATTTCTCAGGTTTTTACTACATATGAACACTTTTCACATTCTCCCGATCAACTCGGCTGCTAGTCCTCCTTTCATGCAGAATCTTATGGTACTAGCTCATGTCCAAGGCACCAAAGCCAGCTAAAAAGTCAATAATCGATACCTTAAACTTGAATTGTACTACTTCTTACTGGTTATTACATCGACTTAGAAGATTCATCTGTGTTCTACTATGCTTCTTTTAGTGTTTCCACATACCGCAGCATGCGACATAGCTTTGCAAACGATAAGTACAACCGTTTCAGAGAGAAGAGCAGCCAATGTGTCGATCTGGCTTTAAGTCGATTCCATAACAAATGAGAAAACGCACGGATTTCTCAGTTTTTTAATACATATGAACACTTTTCACAATCTTCCATGCAATTCGGCTGCTAGTCCTCCTTTCATGCAGAATCTTAATGTCCTAGCTCATGTCCAAGGCACCAAAGCCAGCTAAAAAGTCAATAATCGATACCTAAAACTGGTATTGTACTAATCCTTACTGGCTATAACATCAACTTAGAAGCATCATCTGTGTTCTACTATGGTGATTTTAGTGTCTCCGCATACCGCAGCACGCGACATATCTTTGCAGACGATAAGTACAACCGTTTCAGAGAGAAGAGTGGCCAATGTGTCGATCTGGCTTTAAGTCGATTCGATAACAAATGACGAAAACGGACGGATTTCTCAGGTTTTTACTCCATATAAACACTTTTCACATTTTCCCGTGCAATTCGGCTGCTGGTCCTCCTTTCATGCAGAATCTTAAGGTCCTAGCTCATGTCCAAGGCACCAAAGCCTGCTAAAAAGTCAATAATCGATACCTAAAACTTGAATTGTACTACTACTTACTGGCTATTTCATCAACTTAGAAGCTTCATCTGTGTTCTACTATGGTGCTTTTAGAGTCTCCGCATACCGCAGCACGCGACATAGCTTTGCAGACGATAAGTACAACCGTTTCAGAGAGGAGAGCGGCCAATGTGACGATCTGGCTTTAAGTCGATTGCATAACAAAAAGACGAAAACGGACGGATTTCTCAGGTTTTTACCACATATGAACACTTTTCACATTCTCCCGTGCAACTCAGCTGCTAGCCCTCTTTTCATGCAGAATCTTAAGGTCCTAGCTCATGTCCAAGGCACAAAAGCCAGCTAAAAGTCAATAATCGATACCTAAAACTGGTATTGTACTAATTCTTACTGGCTATTACATCATCTTAGAAGCTTCATCTGTGTTCTACTATGGTGCTTTTAGTGTCTCCGCATACCGCAGCACGCGACATAGCTTTCAGACGATAAATACAACCGTTTCGGAGAGAAGAGCGCGCAATGTGACGATCTGGCTTTAAGTCCATTCGATAACAAATGACGAAAACCGACGGATTTCTCAAGTTTTTACCACATATGAACACTTTTCACATTCTCCCGTGCAACTCGGCTGCTAGTCCTCCTTTCATACAGAATCTTAAGGTCCTAGCTCATGTCCAAGGCACCAAAGCCAGCTGAAAGTCAATAATCGATAAGTAAAACTTGAATTGTACTACTTCTTACTGGCTATTACATCAAATTAGAAGCTTGATCTGTGTTCTACTATGGTGCCTTTAGTGTCTCCGCATACCGCAGCAACGCGACATAGCTTTGCAGACGATAAGTACAACCGTTTCAGAGAGTAGAGCGGAAAATGTGACGATCTGGCTATAAGTCGATTCGATAACAAATGACGATGGCGAACGGATCTCTCAGGTTTTTACTACATATGAGCACTTTTCACATTCTCTCGTGCAACTTGGCTGCTAGTCCTCCTCTCATGCAGATTATTAGGGTCC
Organism: Schistocerca gregaria; assembly: GCF_023897955.1. NCBI lineage: Eukaryota > Metazoa > Arthropoda > Insecta > Orthoptera > Acrididae > Schistocerca > Schistocerca gregaria. The sequence goes on along the minus strand of NW_026061908.1, from coordinate 522,390 downwards.
TAGCTCATGTCCAAGGCACCAAAGCCAACTAAAAAGTCAATAATCGATACCTAAAACTTGAATTGTACTACTTCTTACTGGCTATTACATCAACTTAGAAGCTTCATCTGTGTTCTACTATGGTGATTTTAGTGTCTCCGCATACCGCAGCACTGCCACATAGCTTTGCGGACGATAAGTACAACCGTTTCAGAGAGAAGAGCTGCCAATGTGACGATCTGGCTTTAAGTCGATTCGATAAGATATGACGAAAACGGACGGATTTCACAGGTTTTTACTACATATGAACACTTTTCACATTCTCCCATGCAACTCGGCTGCTAGTCCTCCTTTCATGTAGAATCTTAAGGTCCTAGCTCATGTCCAAGGAACCAAAGCCAGCTAAAAAGTCAATAATCGATACCTAAAACTGGTATTGTACTAATTCTTACTGGCTATTACATCATCTTAGAAGCTTCATCTGTGTTCTACTATGGTGCTCTTAGTGTCTCCGCATACCGCAGCACGCGACATAGGTTTCAGACGATAAGTACAACCGTTTCAGAGAGAAGAGCGGCCAATGTGACGATCTGGCTTTAAGTCGATTCGATAACAAATGACGAAAACGGACGGATTTCTCAGGTTTTTACTACATATGAACACTTTTCACATTCTCCCGATCAACTCGGCTGCTAGTCCTCCTTTCATGCAGAATCTTAAGGTCCTAGCTCATGTCCAAAGCACCAAAGCCAGCTAAAAAGTCAATAATCGATACCTAAAACTTGAATTGTACTACTTCTTACTGGCTATTACATCAACTTAGAAGCTTCATCTGTGTTCTACTATGGTGATTTTAGTGTCTCCGCATACCGCAGCACGCGACATAGCTTTCAGACGATAAGTACAACCGTTTCAGAGAGAAGAGCGGCCAATGTGACGATCTGGCTTTAAGTCGATTCGATAACAAATGACGGAAACGGACGGATTTCTCAGGTTTTTACTACATATGAACACTTTTCACATTCTCCCATGCAACTCGGTTGCTAGTACTCCTTTCATGCAGAATCTTATGGTCCTAGCTCATGTCCAAGGCACGAAAGCCAGCTAAAAAGTTAATAATCGATACCTTAAACTTGAATTGTACTACTTCTTACTGGTTATTACATCGACTTAGAAGCTTCATCTGTGTTCTACTATGCTTCTTTTAGTGTCTCCACATACCGCAGCACGCGACATAGCTTTGCAAACGATAAGTACAACCGTTTCAGAGAGAAGAGCGGCCAATGTGTCGATCTGGCTTTAAGTCGATTCCATAACAAATGACGAAAACGGACCGATTTCTCAGGTTTTTACTACATATGAACACTTTTCACATTCTCCCGTACAACTCAGCTGCTAGCCCTCCTTTCATGCAGAATCTTAAGGTCCTAGCTCATGTCCAAGGCACAAAAGCCAGCTAAAAGTCAATAATCGATACCTAAAACTGGTATTGTACTAATTCTTACTGGCTATTACATCATCTTAGAAGCTTCATCTGTGTTCTACTATGGTGCTTTTAGTGTCTCCGCATACCGCAGCACGCGACATAGCTTTCAGACGATAAATACAACCATTTCGGAGAGAAGAGCGGGCAATGTGACGATCTGGCTTTAAGTCCATTCGATAACAAATGACGAAAACCGACGGATTTCTCAAGTTTTTACCACATATGAACACTTTTCACATTCTCCCGTGCAACTCGGCTGCTAGTCCTCCTTTCATACAGAATCTTAAGGTCCTAGCTCATGTCCAAGGCACCAAAGCCAGCTGAAAGTCAATAATCGATAAGTAAAACTTGAATTGTACTACTTCTTACTGGCTATTAAATCAACATAGAAGTTTCATCTGTGTTCTACTATGCTGATTTTTGTGTCTCCGCATACCGCAGAACGCGACATAGCTTTGCAGACGATAAGTACAACCGTTTCAGAGAGCAGAGCGGCCAATGTGACTATCTGGCTTAAAGTATATTCGATAACAATTGACGATAACGAACGGATTTCTCAGGTTTTTACTACGTACGAATACTTTTCACATTGTCCCGTGCAACTCGGCTGCTAGTCCTCCTTTCATGCAGAATCTTATGGTCCTAGCTCATGTCCAAGGCACCAAAGCCAGCTAAAAAGTCAATAATCAATACCTAAAACTTGAGTTGTACTACATCTTACTGGCTATTACATCAACTTAGAAGCTTCATCTGTGTTCTGCCATGGTGCTTTTAGAGTCTCCACATACCGCAGCACTGCCACATAGCTTTGCGGACGATAAGTACAACCGTTTCAGAGAGAAGAGCTGCCAATGTGACGATCTGGCTTTAAGTCGATTCGATAAGATATGACGAAAACGGACGGATTTCACAGGTTTTTACTACATATGAACACTTTTCACATTCTCCCATGCAACTCGGCTGCTAGTCCTCCTTTCATGTAGAATCTTAAGGTCCTAGCTCATGTCCAAGGAACCAAAGCCAGCTAAAAAGTCAATAATCGATACCTAAAACTGGTATTGTACTAATTCTTACTGGCTATTACATCATCTTAGAAGCTTCATCTGTGTTCTACTATGGTGCTCTTAGTGTCTCCGCATACCGCAGCACGCGACATAGCTTTCAGACGATAAGTACAACCGTTTCAGAGAGAAGAGCGGCCAATGTGACGATCTGGCTTTAAGTCGATTCGATAACAAATGACGAAAACGGACGGATTTCTAAGGTTTTTACTACATATGAACACTTTTCACATTCTCCCGATCAACTCGGCTGCTAGTCCTCCTTTCATGCAGAATCTTAAGGTCCTAGCTCATGTCCAAGGAACCAAAGCCAGCTAAAAAGTCAATAATCGATACCTAAAACTGGTATTGTACTACTTCTTACTGGCTATTACATCAACTTAGAAGCTTCATCTGTGTTCTACTATGGTGATTTTAGTGTCTCCGCATACCGCAGCACGCGACATAGCTTTCAGACGATAAGTACAACCGTTTCAGAGAGAAGAGCGGCCAATGTGACGATCTGGCTTTAAGTCGATTCGATAACAAATGACGGAAACGGACGGATTTCTCAGGTTTTTACTACATATGAACACTTTTCACATTCTCCCATGCAACTCGGTTGCTAGTACTCCTTTCATGCAGAATCTTATGGTCCTAGCTCGTGTCCAAGGCACCAAAGCTAGCTAAAAAGTCAATAATCGATACCTTAAACTTGAATTGTACTACTTCTTACTGGTTATTACATCGACTTAGAAGCTTCATCTGTGTTCTACTATGCTTCTTTTAGTGTCTCCACATACCGCAGCACGCGACATAGCTTTGCAAACGATAAGTACAACCGTTTCAGAGAGAAGAGCGGCCAATGTGTCGATCTGGCTTTAAGTCGATTCGATAAAAAATGACTAAAACGGACGGATTTCTCAGGTTTTTACGACATATGAACACTTTTCAGATCCTCCCGAGCAACTCGGCTGCTAGTCCTCCTTTCATGCAGAATCTTAAGGTCCTAGCTCATGTCCAAGGCACCAAAGCCAGCTAAAAAGTCACTAATCGACACCTAAATCTTGAATTGTACTACTTCTTACTTGCTATTACATCATCTTAGAAGCTTCATCTGTGTTGTACTATGGTACTTTTAGTGTGTCCACAAACCGCAGCACGCGACATAGCTTTGCAGACGATAAGTACAACCGTTTCAGAGAGAAGAGCGGCCAATGTGACGATCTGGCTTTAAGTCGATTCCATAACAAATGACGAAAACGCACGGATTTCTCAGTTTTTTAATACATATGAACACTTTTCACAATCTCCCATGCAATTCGGCTGCTAGTCCTCCTTTCATGCAGAATCTTAATGTCCTAGCTCATGTCCAAGGCACCAAAGCCAGCTAAAAAGTCAATAATCGATACCTAAAACTGGTATTGTACTAATCCTTACTGGCTATTACATCAACTTAGAAGCATCATCTGTGTTCTACTATGGTGATTTTAGTGTCTCCGCATACCGCAGCACGCGACATATCTTTGCAGACGATTAGTACAACCGTTTCAGAGAGAAGAGTGGCAAATGTGTCGATCTGGCTTTAAGTCGATTCGATAACAAATGATGAAAACGGACGGATTTCTCAGGTTTTTACTCCATATGAACACTTTTCACATTTTCCCATGCAATTCGGCTGCTGGTCCTCCTTTCATGCAGAATCTTATGGTCCTAGCTCATGTCCAAGGCACCAAAGCCAGCTAAAAAGTCAATAATCGATAACTAAAATTTCAATTGTACTACTTCTTACTGGCTATTACATCAACTTAGAAGCTTCATCTGTGTTCTGCTATGGTGCTTTTAGAGTCTCCACATACCGCAGCACGCGACATATCTTTGCAGACGATTAGTACAACCGTTTCAGAGAGAAGAGCGGCCAATGTGACGATCTGGCTTTAAGTCGATTCGATAACAAATGACGGAAACGGACGGATTTCTCAGGTTTTTACTACATATGAACACTTTTCACATTCTCCCATGCAACTCGGTTGCTAGTACTCCTTTCATGCAGAATCTTATGGTCCTAGCTCGTGTCCAAGGCACCAAAGCCATCTAAAAAGTCAATAATCGATACCTTAAACTTGAATTGTACTACTTCTTACTGGTTATTACATCGACTTAGAAGCTTCATCTGTGTTCTACTATGCTTCTTTTAGTGTCTCCACATACCGCAGCACGCGACATAGCTTTGCAAACGATAAGTACAACCGTTTCAGAGAGAAGAGCGGCCAATGTGTCGATCTGGCTTTAAGTCGATTCGATAACAAATGACGAAAACGGACGGATTTCTCAGGTTTTTACTACATATGAACACTTTTCAGATCCTCCCGAGCAACTCGGCTGCTAGTCCTTCTTTCATGCAGAATCTTAAGGTCCTAGCTCATGTCCAAGGCACCAAAGCCAGCTAAAAAGTCACTAATCGACACCTAAATCTTGAATTGTACTACTTCTTACTTGCTATTACATCATCTTAGAAGCTTCATCTGTGTTCTACTATGGTGATTTTAGTGTCTCCGCATACCGCAGCACGCGACATATCTTTGCAGACGATTAGTACAACCGTTTCAGAGAGAAGAGTGGCCAATGTGTCGATCTGGCTTTAAGTCGATTCGATAACAAATGATGAAAACGGACGGATTTCTCAGGTTTTTACTCCATATGAACACTTTTCACATTTTCCCATGCAATTCGGCTGCTGGTCCTCCTTTCATGCAGAATCTTATGGTCCTAGCTCATGTCCAAGGCACCAAAGCCAGCTAAAAAGTCAATAATCGATATCTAAAATTTCAATTGTACTACTTCTTACTGGCTATTACATCAACTTAGAAGCTTCATCTTTGTTCTGCTATGGTGCTTTTAGAGTCTCCACATACCGCAGCACGCGACATAGCTTTGCAGACGATAAGTACAACCGTTTCAGAGAGAAGAGCGGCCAATGTGACGATCTGGCTTTAAGTCGATTCGATAACAAATGACGAAAACGGACGGATTTCACAGGTTTTTACCACATATGAACACTTTTCACATTCTCCCGTGCAACTCGGCTGCTAGTCCTCCTTTCATGCAGAATCTTAAGGTCCTAGCTCATGTCCAAGGCACCAAAGCCAGCTAAAAAGTCAATAATCGATACCTAAAACTTGAATTGTACTACTTCTTACTGGCTATTACATCATCTTAGAAGCTTCATCTGTGTTGTACTTTGGTGCTTTTAGTGTGTCCACAAACCGCAGCACGCGACATAGCTTTGCAGACGATAAGTACAACCGTTTCTGAGAGATGAGCGGCCAATGTGACGATCTGGCTTTAAGTCGATTCGATAACAAATGACGAAAACGGACGGATTTCTCAGGTTTTTACTACATATGAACACTTTTCACAATCTCCCATGCAATTCGGCTGCTAGTCCTCCTTTAATGCAGAATCTTGAGGTCCTAGCTCATGTCCAAGGCACCACAGCCAGCTAAAAAGTCAATAATCGATACCTAAAACTGGTGTTGTACTAATCCTTACTGGCTATTACATCAACTTAGAAGCATCATCTGTGTTCTACTATGGTGATTTTAGTGTCTCCGCATACCGCAGCACGCGACATATCTTTGCAGACGATAAGTATAACCGTTTCAGACAGAAGAGTGGCCAATGTGTCGATCTGGCTTTAAGTCGATTCGATAACAAATGACGAAAACGGACGGATTTCTCAGGTTTTTACTCCATATGAACACTTTTCACATTTTCCCATGCAATTCGGCTGCTGGTCCTCCTTTCATGCAGAATCTTAAGGTCCTAGCTCATGTCCAAGGCACCAAAGCCACCTAAAAAGTCAATAATCGATACCTAAAACTTGAATTGTACTACTACTTACTGGCTATTACATCAACTTAGAAGCTTCATCTGTGTTCTACTATGGTGCTTTTAGAGTCTCCGCATACCGCAGCACGCGACATAGCTTTGCAGACGATAAGTACAACCGTTTCAGAGAGGAGAGCGGCCAATGTGACGATCTGGCTTTAAGTCGATTCCATAACAAATGACGAAAACGGACGGATTTCTCAGGTTTTTACTACATATGAACACTTTTCACATTCTCCCGTACAACTCAGCTGCTAGCCCTCCTTTCATTCAGAATCTTAAGGTCCTAGCTCATGTCCAAGGCACAAAAGCCAGCTAAAAGTCAATAATCGATACCTAAAACTGGTATTGTACTAATTCTTACTGGCTATTACATCATCTTAGAAGCTTCATCTGTGTTCTACTATGGTGCTTTTAGTGTCTCCGCATACCGCAGCACGCGACATAGCTTTCAGACGATAAATACAACCGTTTCGGAGAGAAGAGCGGGCAATGTGACGATCTGGCTTTAAGTCCATTCGATAACAAATGACGAAAACCGACGGATTTCTCAAGTTTTTACCACATATGAACACTTTTCACATTCTCCCGTGCAACTCGGCTGCTAGTCCTCCTTTCATACAGAATCTTAAGGTCCTAGCTCATGTCCAAGGCACCAAAGCCAGCTGAAAGTCAATAATCGATAAGTAAAACTTGAATTGTACTACTTCTTACTAGCTATTAAATCAACATAGAAGTTTCATCTGTGTTCTACTATGCTGATTTTTGTGTCTCCGCATACCGCAGAACGCGACATAGCTTTGCAGACGATAAGTACAACCGTTTCAGAGAGCAGAGCGGCCAATGTGACTATCTGGCTTAAAGTCCATTCGATAACAATTGACGATAACGAACGGATTTCTCAGGTTTTTACTACGTACGAATACTTTTCACATTGTCCCGTGCAACTCGGCTGCTAGTCCTCCTTTCATGCAGAATCTTATGGTCCTAGCTCATGTCCAAGGCACCAAAGCCAGCTAAAAAGTCAATAATCAATACCTAAAACTTGAGTTGTACTACATCTTACTGGCTATTACATCAACTTAGAAGCTTCATCTGTGTTCTGCTATGGTGCTTTTAGAGTCTCCACATACCGCAGCACTGCCACATAGCTTTGCGGACGATAAGTACAACCGTTTCAGAGAGAAGAGCTGCCAATGTGACGATCTGGCTTTAAGTCGATTCGATAAGATATGACGAAAACGGACGGATTTCACAGGTTTTTACTACATATGAACACTTTTCACATTCTCCCATGCAACTCGGCTGCTAGTCCTCCTTTCATGTAGAATCTTAAGGTCCTAGATCATGTCCAAGGAACCAAAGCCACCTAAAAAGTCAATAATCGATACCTAAAACTGGTATTGTACTAATTCTTACTGGCTATTACATCATCTTAGAAGCTTCATCTGTGTTCTACTATGGTGCTCTTAGTGTCTCCGCATACCGCAGCACGCGACATAGCTTTCAGACGATAAGTACAACCGTTTCAGAGAGAAGAGCGGCCAATGTGACGATCTGGCTTTAAGTCGATTCGATAACAAATGACGAAAACGGACGGATTTCTCAGGTTTTTACTACATATGAACACTTTTCACATTCTCCCGATCAACTCGGCTGCTAGTCCTCCTTTCATGCAGAATCTTAAGGTCCTAGCTCATGTCCAAGGAACCAAAGCCAGCTAAAAAGTCAATAATCGATACCTAAAACTGGTATTGTACTACTTCTTACTGGCTATTACATCAACTTAGAAGCTTCATCTGTGTTCTACTATGGTGATTTTAGTGTCTCCGCATACCGCAGCACGCGACATAGCTTTCAGACGATAAGTACAACCGTTTCAGAGAGAAGAGCGGCCAATGTGACGATCTGGCTTTAAGTCGATTCGATAACAAATGACGGAAACGGACGGATTTCTCAGGTTTTTACTACATATGAACACTTTTCACATTCTCCCATGCAACTCGGTTGCTAGTACTCCTTTCATGCAGAATCTTATGGTCCTAGCTCGTGTCCAAGGCACCAAAGCCAGCTAAAAAGTCAATAATCGATACCTTAAACTTGAATTGTACTACTTCTTACTGGTTATTACATCGACTTAGAAGCTTCATCTGTGTTCTACTATGCTTCTTTTAGTGTCTCCACATACCGCAGCACGCGACATAGCTTTGCAAACGATAAGTACAACCGTTTCAGAGAGAAGAGCGGCCAATGTGTCGATCTGGCTTTAAGTCGATTCGATAACAAATGACGAAAACGGACGGATTTCTCAGGTTTTTACTACATATGAACACTTTTCAGATCCTCCCGAGCAACTCGGCTGCTAGTCCTCCTTTCATGCAGAATCTTAAGGTCCTAGCTCATGTCCAAGGCACCAAAGCCAGCTAAAAAGTCACTAATCGACACCTAAATCTTGAATTGTACTACTTCTTACTTGCTATTACATCATCTTAGAAGCTTCATCTGTGTTGTACTATGGTGCTTTTAGTGTGTCCACAAACCGCAGCACGCGACATAGCTTTGCAGACGATAAGTACAACCGTTTCGGAGAGAAGAGCGGCCAATGTGACGATCTGGCTTTAAGTCGATTCCATAACAAATGACGAAAACGCACGGATTTCTCAGTTTTTTAATACATATGAACACTTTTCACAATCTCCCATGCAATTCGGCTGCTAGTCCTCCTTTCATGCAGAATCTTAATGTCCTAGCTCATGTCCAAGGCACCAAAGCCAGCTAAAAAGTCAATAATCGATACCTAAAACTGGTATTGTACTAATCCTTACTGGCTATTACATCAACTTAGAAGCATCATCTGTGTTCTACTATGGTGATTTTAGTGTCTCCGCATACCGCAGCACGCGACATATCTTTGCAGACGATTAGTACAACCGTTTCAGAGAGAAGAGTGGCAAATGTGTCGATCTGGCTTTAAGTCGATTCGATAACAAATGATGAAAACGGACGGATTTCTCAGGTTTTTACTCCATATGAACACTTTTCACATTTTCCCATGCAATTCGGCTGCTGGTCCTCCTTTCATGCAGAATCTTATGGTCCTAGCTCATGTCCAAGGCACCAAAGCCAGCTAAAAAGTCAATAATCGATATCTAAAATTTCAATTGTACTACTTCTCACTGGCTATTACATCAACTTAGAAGCTTCATCTGTGTTCTGCTATGGTGCTTTTAGAGTCTCCACATACCGCAGCACGCGACATATCTTTGCAGACGATTAGTACAACCGTTTCAGAGAGAAGAGCGGCCAATGTGACGATCTGGCTTTAAGTCGATTCGATAACAAATGACGGAAACGGACGGATTTCTCAGGTTTTTACTACATATGAACACTTTTCACATTCTCCCATGCAACTCGGTTGCTAGTACTCCTTTCATGCAGAATCTTATGGTCCTAGCTCGTGTCCAAGGCACCAAAGCCAGCTAAAAAGTCAATAATCGATACCTTAAACTTGAATTGTACTACTTCTTACTGGTTATTACATCGACTTAGAAGCTTCATCTGTGTTCTACTATGCTTCTTTTAGTGTCTCCACATATCGCAGCACGCGACATAGCTTTGCAAACGATAAGTACAACCGTTTCAGAGAGAAGAGCGGCCAATGTGTCGATCTGGCTTTAAGTCGATTCGATAACAAATGACGAAAACGGACGGATTTCTCAGGTTTTTACTACATATGAACACTTTTCAGATCCTCCCGAGCAACTCGGCTGCTAGTCCTCCTTTCATGCAGAATCTTAAGGTCCTAGCTCATGTCCAAGGCACCAAAGCCAGCTAAAAAGTCACTAATCGACACCTAAATCTTGAATTGTACTACTTCTTACTTGCTATTACATCATCTTAGAAGCTTCATCTGTGTTCTACTATGGTGATTTTAGTGTCTCCGCATACCGCAGCACGCGACATATCTTTGCAGACGATTAGTACAACCGTTTCAGAGAGAAGAGTGGCCAATGTGTCGATCTGGCTTTAAGTCGATTCGATAACAAATGATGAAAACGGACGGATTTCTCAGGTTTTTACTCCATATGAACACTTTTCACATTTTCCCATGCAATTCGGCTGCTGGTCCTCCTTTCATGCAGAATCTTATGGTCCTAGCTCATGTCCAAGGCACCAAAGCCAGCTAAAAAGTCAATAATCGATATCTAAAATTTCAATTGTACTACTTCTTACTGGCTATTACATCAACTTAGAAGCTTCATCTGTGTTCTGCTATGGTGCTTTTAGAGTCTCCACATACCGCAGCACGCGACATAGCTTTGCAGACGATAAGTACAACCGTTTCAGAGAGAAGAGCGGCCAATGTGACGATCTGGCTTTAAGTCGATTCGATAACAAATGACGAAAACGGACGGATTTCACAGGTTTTTACCACATATGAACACTTTTCACATTCTCCCGTGCAACTCGGCTGCTAGTCCTCCTTTCATGCAGAATCTTAAGGTCCTAGCTCATGTCCAAGGCACCAAAGCCAGCTAAAAAGTCAATAATCGATACCTAAAACTTGAATTGTACTACTTCTTACTGGCTATTACATCATCTTAGAAGCTTCATCTGTGTTGTACTTTGGTGCTTTTAGTGTGTCCACAAACCGCAGCACGCGACATAGCTTTGCAGACGATAAGTACAACCGTTTCTGAGAGATGAGCGGCCAATGTGACGATCTGGCTTTAAGTCGATTCGATAACAAATGACGAAAACGGACGGATTTCTCAGGTTTTTACTACATATGAACACTTTTCACAATCTCCCATGCAATTCGGCTGCTAGTCCTCCTTTAATGCAGAATCTTAAGGTCCTAGCTCATGTCCAAGGCACCACAGCCAGCTAAAAAGTCAATAATCGTTACCCAAAACTTGAATTGTACTACATCTTACTGGCTATTACATCAACTTAGAAGCTTCATCTGTGTTCTACTATGGTGATTTTAGTGTCTCCACATACCGCAGCACGCGACATAGCTTTCAGACGATATGTAGAACCGTTTCAGAGAGAAGAGCGGCCAATGTGTCGATCTGGCTTTAAGTCGATTCGATAACAAATGACGAAAACGGACGGATTTCTCAGGTTTTTACTACATATGAACACTTTTCACATCCTCCTGTGCAACTCAGCTGCTAGTCCTCCTTTCATGCAGAATCTTAATGTCCTAGCTCATGTCGAAGGCACCAAAGCCAGCTAAAAAGTCAATAATCGACACCTAAAACTGGTATTGTACTAACCCTTACTGGCTATTACATCAACTTAGAAGCACCATCTGTGTTCTACTATGGTGATTTTAGTGTCTCCGCATACCGCAGCACGCGACATATCTTTGCAGACGATAAGTACAACCGTTTCAGAGAGAAGAGTGGCCAATGTGTCGATCTGGCTTTAAGTCGATCGATAACAAATGATGAAAACGGACGGATTTCTCAGGTTTTTACTCCATATGAACACTTTTCACATTTTCCCGTGCAATTCGGCTGCTGGTCCTCCTTTCATGCAGAATCTTATGGTCCTAGCTCATGTCCAAGGCACCAAAGCCAGCTAAAAAGTCAATAATCGATACCTAAAACTGGTCATGTACTAACCTTACTGGCTATTACATCATCTTTGAAGCTTCATCTGTGTTCTACTATGGTGCTTTTAGTGTCTTCGCATACCGCAGCACGCGACGTAGCTTTCAGACGATAAGTACAACCGTTTCAGAGAGAGGAGCGGCCAGTGTGACGATCTGGCTTTAAGTCGATTCAATAACAAATGACGAAAACGGAAGGATTTCTCAGGTTTTTACTACATATGAACACTTTTCACATTCTCCCGTGCAACGCGGCTGCTAGTCCTCCTTTAATGCAGAATCTTAAGGTCCTAGCTCATGTCCAAGGCACCAAAGCCAGCTAAAAAGTCAATAATCGATACCCAAAACTTGAATTGTACTACATCTTACTGGCTATTACATCAACTTAGAAGCTTCATCTGTGTTCTACTATGGTGATTTTAGTGTCTCCACATACCGCAGCACGCGACATAGCTTTCAGACGATATGTAGAACCGTTTCAGAGAGAAGAGCGGCCAATGTGTCGATCTGGCTTTAAGTCGATTCGATAACAAATGACGAAAACGGACGGATTTCTCAGGTTTTTACTACATATGAACACTTTTCACATCCTCCTGTGCAACTCAGCTGCTAGTCCTCCTTTCATGCAGAATCTTAAGGTCCTACCTCATGTCCAAGGCACCATAGCCAGCTAAAAAGTCAATAATCGATACCTAAAACTTGAATTGTACTACATCTTACTGGCTATTACATTATCTTAGAAGCTTCATCTGTGTTCTACTATGGTGCTTTTAGTGTCTCCGCATACCGCAGCACGCGACATAGCTTTCAGACGATAAGTACAACTGTTTCAGAGAGAAGAGCGGCCAATGTGACAATCTGGCTTTAAGTCGATTCGATAACAAATGACGAAAACGGACGGATTTCTCAGGTTTTTACTACATATGAACACTTTTCACATTCTCCCATGCAACTCGGCTGCTAGTCCTCCTTTCATGCAGAATCTTAAGGTCCTAGCTCATGTCCAAGGCACCAAAGCCAGCTAAAAAGTCAATAATCGATACCTAAAACTTGAATTGTACTACTTCTTGCTGGCTATTACATCAACTTAGAAGCCTCATCTGTGTTCTACGATGGTGATTTTAGTGTCTCCGCATACCGCAGCACGCGACATAGCTTTGCAGACGATAAGTACAACCGTTTCAGAGAGCAGAGCGGCCAATGTGACGATCTGGCTTGAAGACGATTCGATAATAAATGACGATAACGAACGGATTTCTCAGGTTTTTACTACGTATGAACACTTTTCACATTTTCCCGTGCAACTCGGCTGCTAGTCCTCCTTTCATGCAGAATCTTAAGGTCCTAACTCATGTCCAAGGCACTAAAGCCAGCTAAAAAGTCAATAATCGATACCTAAAACTGGTATTGTACTAATCCTTACTGGCTATTACATCATCTTTGAAGCTTCATCTGTGTTCTACTATGGTGCTTTTAGTGTCTCCGCATACCGCAGCACGCGACGTAGCTTTCAGACGATAAGTACAACCGTTTCGGAGAGAAGAGCGGCCAATGTGACGATCTCGCTTTAAGTCGATTCCATAACAAATGACGAAAACGGACGGATTTCTCAGGTTTTTACTACATATGAACACTTTTCACATTCTCCCGTACAACTCAGCTGCTAGCCCTCCTTTCATGCAGAATCTTAAGGTCCTAGCTCATGTCCAAAGCACAAAAGCCAGCTAAAAGTCAATAATCGATACCTAAAACTGGTATTGTACTAATTCTTACTGGCTATTACATCATCTTAGAAGCTTCATCTGTGTTCTACTATGGTGCTTTTAGTGTCTCCGCATACCGCAGCACGCGACATAGCTTTCAGACGATAAATACAACCGTTTCGGAGAGAAGAGCGGGCAATGTGACGATCTGGCTTTAAGTCCATTCGATAACAAATGACGAAAACCGACGGATTTCTCAAGTTTTTACCACATATGAACACTTTTCACATTCTCCCGTGCAACTCGGCTGCTAGTCCTCCTTTCATACAGAATCTTAAGGTCCTAGCTCATGTCCAAGGCACCAAAGCCAGCTGAAAGTCAATAATCGATAAGTAAAACTTGAATTGTACTACTTCTTACTGGCTATTAAATCAACATAGAAGTTTCATCTGTGTTCTACTATGCTGATTTTTGTGTCTCCGCATACCGCAGAACGCGACATAGCTTTGCAGACGATAAGTACAACCGTTTCAGAGAGCAGAGCGGCCAATGTGACTATCTGGCTTAAAGTCCATTCGATAACAATTGACGATAACGAACGGATTTCTCAGGTTTTTACTACGTACGAATACTTTTCACATTGTCCCGTGCAACTCGGCTGCTAGTCCTCCTTTCATGCAGAATCTTATGGTCCTAGCTCATGTCCAAGGCACCAAAGCCAGCTAAAAAGTCAATAATCAATACCTAAAACTTGAGTTGTACTACATCTTACTGGCTATTACATCAACTTAGAAGCTTCATCTGTGTTCTGCTATGGTGCTTTTAGAGTCTCCACATACCGCAGCACTGCCACATAGCTTTGCGGACGATAAGTACAACCGTTTCAGAGAGAAGAGCTGCCAATGTGACGATCTAGCTTTAAGTCGATTCGATAAGATATGACGAAAACGGACGGATTTCACAGGTTTTTACTACATATGAACACTTTTCACATTCTCCCATGCAACTCGGCTGCTAGTCCTCCTTTCATGTAGAATCTTAAGGTCCTAGCTCATGTCCAAGGAACCAAAGCCAGCTAAAAAGTCAATAATCGATACCTTAAACTTGAATTGTACTACTTCTTACTGGTTATTACATCGACTTAGAAGCTTCATCTGTGTTCTACTATGCTTCTTTTAGTGTCTCCACATACCGCAGCACGCGACATAGCTTTGCAAACGATAAGTACAACCGTTTCAGAGAGAAGAGCGGCCAATGTGTCGATCTGGCTTTAAGCCGATTCGATAACAAATGACGAAAACGGACGGATTTCTCAGGTTTTTACTACATATGAACACTTTTCAGATCCTCCCGAGCAACTCGGCTGCTAGTCCTCCTTTCATGCAGAATCTTAAGGTCCTAGCTCATGTCCAAGGCACCAAAGCCAGCTAAAAAGTCACTAATCGACACCTAAATCTTGAATTGTACTACTTCTTACTTGCTATTACATCATCTTAGAAGCTTCATCTGTGTTCTACTATGGTGATTTTAGAGTCTCCGCATACCGCAGCACGCGACATATCTTTGCAGACGATTAGTACAACCGTTTCAGAGAGAAGAGTGGCCAATGTGTCGATCTGGCTTTAAGTCGATTCGATAACAAATGATGAAAACGGACGGATTTCTCAGGTTTTTACTCCATATGAACACTTTTCACATTTTCCCATGCAATTCGGCTGCTGGTCCTCCTTTCATGCAGAATCTTATGGTCCTAGCTCATGTCCAAGGCACCAAAGCCAGCTAAAAAGTCAATAATCGATATCTAAAATTTCAATTGTACTACTTCTTACTGGCTATTACATCAACTTAGAAGCTTCATCTGTGTTCTGCTATGGTGCTTTTAGAGTCTCCACATACCGCAGCACGCGACATAGCTTTGCAGACGATAAGTACAACCGTTTCAGAGAGAAGAGCGGCCAATGTGACGATCTGGCTTTAAGTCGATTCGATAACAAATGACGAAAACGGACGGATTTCACAGGTTTTTACCACATATGAACACTTTTCACATTCTCCCGTGCAACTCGGCTGCTAGTCCTCCTTTCATGCAGAATCTTAAGGTCCTAGCTCATGTCCAAGGCACCAAAGCCAGCTAAAAAGTCAATAATCGATACCTAAAACTTGAATTGTACTACTTCTTACTGGCTATTACATCATCTTAGAAGCTTCATCTGTGTTGTACTTTGGTGCTTTTAGTGTGTCCACAAACCGCAGCACGCGACATAGCTTTGCAGACGATAAGTACAACCGTTTCTGAGAGATGAGCGGCCAATGTGACGATCTGGCTTTAAGTCGATTCGATAACAAATGACGAAAACGGACGGATTTCTCAGGTTTTTACTACATATGAACACTTTTCACAATCTCCCATGCAATTCGGCTGCTAGTCCTCCTTTAATGCAGAATCTTAAGGTCCTAGCTCATGTCCAAGGCACCACAGCCAGCTAAAAAGTCAATAATCGTTACCCAAAACTTGAATTGTACTACATCTTACTGGCTATTACATCAACTTAGAAGCTTCATCTGTGTTCTACTATGGTGATTTTAGTGTCTCCACATACCGCAGCACGCGACATAGCTTTCAGACGATATGTAGAACCGTTTCAGAGAGAAGAGCGGCCAATGTGTCGATCTGGCTTTAAGTCGATTCGATAACAAATGACGAAAACGGACGGATTTCTCAGGTTTTTACTACATATGAACACTTTTCACATCCTCCTGTGCAACTCAGCTGCTAGTCCTCCTTTCATGCAGAATCTTAATGCCCTAGCTCATGTCGAAGGCACCAAAGCCAGCTAAAAAGTCAATAATCGATACCTAAAACTGGTATTGTACTAATCCTTACTGGCTATTACATCAACTTAGAAGCACCATCTGTGTTCTACTATGGTGATTTTAGTGTCTCCGCATACCGCAGCACGCGACATATCTTTGCAGACGATAAGTACAACCGTTTCAGAGAGAAGAGTGGCCAATGTGTCGATCTGGCTTTAAGTCGATTCGATAACAAATGATGAAAATGGACGGATTTCTCAGGTTTTTACTCCATATGAACACTTTTCACATTTTCCCGTGCAATTCGGCTGCTGGTCCTCCTTTCATGCAGAATCTTATGGTCCTAGCTCATGTCCAAGGCACCAAAGCCAGCTAAAAAGTCAATAATCGATACCTAAAACTGGTCATGTACTAACCTTACTGGCTATTACATCATCTTTGAAGCTTCATCTGTGTTCTACTATGGTGCTTTTAGTGTCTTCGCATACCGCAGCACGCGACGTAGCTTTCAGACGATAATTACAACCGTTTCAGAGAGAGGAGCGGCCAGTGTGACGATCTGGCTTTAAGTCGATTCAATAACAAATGACGAAAACGGAAGGATTTCTCAGGTTTTTACTACATATGAACACTTTTCACATTCTCCCGTGCAACGCGGCTGCTAGTCCTCCTTTAATGCAGAATCTTAAGGTCCTAGCTCATGTCCAAGGCACCACAGCCAGCTAAAAAGTCAATAATCGATACCCAAAACTTGAATTGTACTACATCTTACTGGCTATTACATCAACTTAGAAGCTTCATCTGTGTTCTACTATGGTGATTTTAGTGTCTCCACATACCGCAGCACGCGACATAGCTTTCAGACGATATGTAGAACCGTTTCAGAGAGAAGAGCGGCCAATGTGTCGATCTGGCTTTAAGTCGATTCGATAACAAATGACGAAAACGGACGGATTTCTCAGGTTTTTACTACATATGAACACTTTTCACATCCTCCTGTGCAACTCAGCTGCTAGTCCTCCTTTCATGCAGAATCTTAAGGTCCTACCTCATGTCCAAGGCACCATAGCCAGCTAAAAAGTCAATAATCGATACCTAAAACTTGAATTGTACTACATCTTACTGGCTATTACATTATCTTAGAAGCTTCATCTGTGTTCTACTATGGTGCTTTTAGTGTCTCCGCATACCGCAGCACGCGACGTAGCTTTCAGACGATAAGTACAACCGTTTTGGAGAGAAGAGCGGCCAATGTGACGATCTCGCTTTAAGTCGATTCGATAACAAATGACGAAAACGGACGGACGTCTCAGGTTTTTACTACATATGAACACTTTTCACATTCTCCCGTGCAACGCGGCTGCTAGTCCTCCTTTAATGCAGAATCTTAAGGTCCTAGCTCATGTCCAAGGCACCAAAGCCAGCTAAAAAGTCAATAATCGATACCTAAAACTTGAATTGTACTACCTTTTACTGGCTATTACATCAACTTAGAAGCTTCATCAGTGTTCTACTATGGTGATTGTAGTGTCTCCACATACCGCAGCACGCGACATAGCTTTCAGACGATATGTAGAACCGTTTCAGAGAGAGGAGCGGCCAATGTGTCGATCTGGCTTTAAGTCGATTCGATAACAAATGACGGAAACGGACGGATTTCTCAGGTTTTTACTACATATGAACACTTTTCACATCCTCCTGTGCATTTCAGCTGCTAGTCCTCCTTTCATGCAGAATCTTAAGGTCCTAGCTCATGTCCAAGGCACCAAAGCCAGCTAAAAAGTCAATAATCGATACCTAAAACTTGAATTGTACTACTTCTTACTGGCTATTACATCATCTTAGAAGCTTCATCTGTGTTCTACTATGGTGCTTTTAGTGTCTCCGCATACCGCAGCACGCGACATAACTTTCAGACGATAAGTACAACCGTTTCAGAGAGAAGAGCGGCCAATGTGACGACCTGGCTTTAAGTCGATTCGATAACAAATGACGATAACGAACGAATTTCTCAGGTTTTTACTACGTATGAACACTTTTCACATTCTCCCGTGCAACTCGGCTGCTAGTCCTCCTTTCATGCAGAATCTTAAGGTCCTAGCTCATGTCCAAGGCACCAAAGCCAGCTAAAAAGTCAAAAATCGATATCTAAAATTTCAATTGTACTACTTCTTACTGGCTATTACATCAACTTAGAAGCTTCATCTGTGTTCTGCTATGGTGCTTTTAGAGTCTCCACATACCGCAGCACGCGACATAGCTTTGCAGACGATAAGTACAACCGTTTCAGAGAGAAGAGCGGCCAATGTGACGATCTGGCTATCAGTCGATTCGATAACAAATGACGAAAACGGACGAATTTCTCAGGTTTTTACTACATATGAACACTTTTCACATTCTCCCGTGCAACTCGGCTGCTAGTCCTCCTTTCATGCAGAATCTTAAGGTCCTAGCTCATGTCCAAGGCACCAAAGCCAGCTAAAAAGTCAATAATCGATACCTAAAACTTGAATTGTACTACTTCTTACTGGCTATTACATCATCTTAGAAGCTTCATCTGTGTTGTACTATGGTGCTTTTAGTGTGTCCACAAACCGCAGCACGCGACATAGCTTTGCAGACGATAAGTACAACCGTTTCTGAGAGATGAGCGGCCAATGTGACGATCTGGCTTTAAGTCGATTCGATAACAAATGACGAAAATGGACGGATATCTCAGGTTTTTACTACATATGAACACTTTTCACAATCTCCCATGCAATTCGGCTGCTAGTCCTCCTTTCATGCAGAATCTTAAGGTCCTAGCTCATGTCCAAAGCACCAAAGCCCGCTAAAAAGTCAATAATCGATACCTAAAACTTGAATTGTACTACATCTTACTGGCTATTACATTATCTTAGAAGCTTCATCTGTGTTCTACTATGGTGCTTTTAGTGTCTCCGCATACCGCAGCACGCGACATAGCTTTCAGACGATAAGTACAACTGTTTCAGAGAGAAGAGCGGCCAATGTGACGATCTGGCTATCAGTCGATTCGATAACAAATGACGAAAACGGACGAATTTCTCAGGTTTTTACTCCATATGAACACTTTTCACATTTTCCCGTGCAATTCGGCTGCTGGTCCTCCTTTCATGCAGAATCTTATGGTCCTAGCTCATGTCCAAGGCACCAAAGCCAGCTAAAAAGTCAATAATCGATACCTAAAACTGGTCATGTACTAACCTTACTGGCTATTACATCATCTTTGAAGCTTCATCTGTGTTCTACTATGGTGCTTTTAGTGTCTTCGCATACCGCAGCACGCGACGTAGCTTTCAGACGATAATTACAACCGTTTCAGAGAGAGGAGCGGCCAGTGTGACGATCTGGCTTTAAGTCGATTCAATAACAAATGACAAAAACGGAAGGATTTCTCAGGTTTTTACTACATATGAACACTTTTCACATTCTCCCGTGCAACGCGGCTGCTAGTCCTCCTTTAATGCAGAATCTTAAGGTCCTAGCTCATGTCCAAGGCACCTCAGCCAGCTAAAAAGTCAATAATCGATACCCAAAACTTGAATTGTACTACATCTTACTGGCTATTACATCAACTTAGAAGCTTCATCTGTGTTCTACTATGGTGATTTTAGTGTCTCCACATACCGCAGCACGCGACATAGCTTTCAGACGATATGTAGAACCGTTTCAGAGAGAAGAGCGGCCAATGTGTCGATCTGGCTTTAAGTCGATTCGATAACAAATGACGAAAACGGACGGATTTCTCAGGTTTTTACTACATATGAACACTTTTCACATCCTCCTGTGCAACTCAGCTGCTAGTCCTCCTTTCATGCAGAATCTTAAGGTCCTACCTCATGTCCAAGGCACCATAGCCAGCTAAAAAGTCAATAATCGATACCTAAAACTTGAATTGTACTACATCTTACTGGCTATTACATTATCTTAGAAGCTTCATCTGTGTTCTACTATGGTGCTTTTAGTGTCTCCGCATACCGCAGCACGCGACATAGCTTTCAGACGATAAGTACAACTGTTTCAGAGAGAAGAGCGGCCAATGTGACAATCTGGCTTTTAGTCGATTCGATAACAAATGACGAAAACGGACGGATTTCTCAGGTTTTTACTACATATGAACACTTTTCACATTCTCCCATGCAACTCGGCTGCTAGTCCTCCTCTCATGCAGAATCATAAGGTCCTAGCTCATGTCCAAGGCACCAAAGCCAGCTAAAAAGTCAATAATCGATACCTAAAACTTGAATTGTACTACTTCTTACTGGCTATTACATCAACTTAGAAGCCTCATCTGTGTTCTACGATGGTGCTTTTAGTGTCTCCGCATACCGCAGCACGCGACATAGCTTTCAGACGATATGTAGAACCGTTTCAGAGAGAGGAGCGGCCAATGTGTCGATCTGGCTTTAAGTCGATTCGATAACAAATGACGGAAACGGACGGATTTCTCAGGTTTTTACTACATATGAACACTTTTCACATCCTCCTGTGCAACTCAGCTGCTAGTCCTCCTTTCATGCAGAATCTTAAGGTCCTAGCTCATGTCCAAGGCACCAAAGCCAGCTAAAAAGTCAATAATCGATACCTAAAACTTGAATTGTACTACTTCTTACTGGCTATTACATCATCTTAGAAGCTTCATCTGTGTTCTACTATGGTGCTTTTAGTGTCTCCGCATACCGCAGCACGCGACATAACTTTCAGACGATAAGTACAACCGTTTCAGAGAGAAGAGCGGCCAATGTGACGACCTGGCTTTAAGTCGATTCGATAACAAATGACGATAACGAACGAATTTCTCAGGTTTTTACTACGTATGAACACTTTTCACATTCTCCCGTGCAACTCGGCTGCTAGTCCTCCTTTCATGCAGAATCTTAAGGTCCTAGCTCATGTCCAAGGCACCAAAGCCAGCTAAAAAGTCAAAAATCGATATCTAAAATTTCAATTGTACTACTTCTTACTGGCTATTACATCAACTTAGAAGCTTCATCTGTGTTCTGCTATGGTGCTTTTAGAGTCTCCACATACCGCAGCACGCGACATAGCTTTGCAGACGATAAGTACAACCGTTTCAGAGAGAAGAGCGGCCAATGTGACGATCTGGCTATCAGTCGATTCGATAACAAATGACGAAAACGGACGAATTTCTCAGGTTTTTACTACATATGAACACTTTTCACATTCTCCCGTGCAACTCGGCTGCTAGTCCTCCTTTCATGCAGAATCTTAAGGTCCTAGCTCATGTCCAAGGCACCAAAGCCAGCTAAAAAGTCAATAATCGATACCTAAAACTTGAATTGTACTACTTCTTACTGGCTATTACATCATCTTAGAAGCTTCATCTGTGTTGTACTATGGTGCTTTTAGTGTGTCCACAAACCGCAGCACGCGACATAGCTTTGCAGACGATAAGTACAACCGTTTCTGAGAGATGAGCGGCCAATGTGACGATCTGGCTTTAAGTCGATTCGATAACAAATGACGAAAATGGACGGATATCTCAGGTTTTTACTACATATGAACACTTTTCACAATCTCCCATGCAATTCGGCTGCTAGTCCTCCTTTCATGCAGAATCTTAAGGTCCTAGCTCATGTCCAAAGCACCAAAGCCCGCTAAAAAGTCAATAATCGATACCTAAAACTTGAATTGTACTACTTCTTACTGGCTATTACATCAACTTTGAAGCTTCATCTGTGTTCTACTATGGTGATTTTAGTGTCTCCGCATACCGCAGCACGCGACGTAGCTTTCAGACGATAAGTCCAACCGTTTCAGAGAGAGGAGCGGCCAATGTGACGATCTGGCTTTAAGTCGATTCAATAACAAATGACGAAAACATAAGGATTTCTCAGGTTTTTACTACATATGAACACTTTTCACATTCTCCCGTGCAACGCGGCTGCTAGTCCTCCTTTCATGCAGAATCTTAAGGTCCTAGCTCATGTCCAAGGCACCACAGCCAGCTAAAAAATCAATAATCGATACCCAAAACTTGAATTGTACTACTTCTTACTGGCTATTACATCATCTTAGAAGCTTCATCTGTGTTGTACTATGGTGATTTTAGTGTCTCCACATACCGCAGCACGCGACATAGCTTTCAGACGATATGTAGAACCGTTTCAGAGAGAAGAGCGGCCAATGTGTCGATCTGGCTTTAAGTCGATTCGATAACAAATGACGAAAACGGACGGATTTCTCAGGTTTTTACTACATATGAACACTTTTCACATCCTCCTGTGCAACTCAGCTGCTAGTCCTCCTTTCATGCAGAATCTTAAGGTCCTACCTCATGTCCAAGGCACCATAGCCAGCTAAAAAGTCAATAATCGATACCTAAAACTTGAATTGTACTACATCTTACTGGCTATTACATTATCTTAGAAGCTTCATCTGTGTTCTACTATGGTGCTTTTAGTGTCTCCGCATACCGCAGCACGCGACATAGCTTTCAGACGATAAGTACAACTGTTTCAGAGAGAAGAGCGGCCAATGTGACAATCTGGCTTTTAGTCGATTCGATAACAAATGACGAAAACGGACGGATTTCTCAGGTTTTTACTACATATGAACACTTTTCACATTCTCCCATGCAACTCGGCTGCTAGTCCTCCTCTCATGCAGAATCATAAGGTCCTAGCTCATGTCCAAGGCACCAAAGCCAGCTAAAAAGTCAATAATCGATACCTAAAACTTGAATTGTACTACTTCTTACTGGCTATTACATCAACTTAGAAGCCTCATCTGTGTTCTACGATGGTGATTTTAGTGTCTCCGCATACCGCAGCACGCGACATAGCTTTCAGACGATATGTAGAACCGTTTCAGAGAGAGGAGCGGCCAATGTGTCGATCTGGCTTTAAGTCGATTCGATAACAAATGACGGAAACGGACGGATTTCTCAGGTTTTTACTACATATGAACACTTTTCACATCCTCCTGTGCAACTCAGCTGCTAGTCCTCCTTTCATGCAGAATCTTAAGGTCCTAGCTCATGTCCAAGGCACCAAAGCCAGCTAAAAAGTCAATAATCGATACCTAAAACTTGAATTGTACTACTTCTTACTGGCTATTACATCATCTTAGAAGCTTCATCTGTGTTCTACTATGGTGCTTTTAGTGTCTCCGCATACCGCAGCACGCGACATAACTTTCAGACGATAAGTACAACCGTTTCAGAGAGAAGAGCGGCCAATGTGACGACCTGGCTTTAAGTCGATTCGATAACAAATGACGATAACGAACGAATTTCTCAGGTTTTTACTACGTATGAACACTTTTCACATTCTCCCGTGCAACTCGGCTGCTAGTCCTCCTTTCATGCAGAATCTTAAGGTCCTAGCTCATGTCCAAGGCACCAAAGCCAGCTAAAAAGTCAAAAATCGATATCTAAAATTTCAATTGTACTACTTCTTACTGGCTATTACATCAACTTAGAAGCTTCATCTGTGTTCTGCTATGGTGCTTTTAGAGTCTCCACATACCGCAGCACGCGACATAGCTTTGCAGACGATAAGTACAACCGTTTCAGAGAGAAGTGCGGCCAATGTGACGATCTGGCTATCAGTCGATTCGATAACAAATGACGAAAACGGACGAATTTCTCAGGTTTTTACTACATATGAACACTTTTCACATTCTCCCGTGCAACTCGGCTGCTAGTCCTCCTTTCATGCAGAATCTTAAGGTCCTAGCTCATGTCCAAGGCACCAAAGCCAGCTAAAAAGTCAATAATCGATACCTAAAACTTGAATTGTACTACTTATTACTGGCTATTACATCATCTTAGAAGCTTCATCTGTGTTGTACTATGGTGCTTTTAGTGTGTCCACAAACCGCAGCACGCGACATAGCTTTGCAGACGATAAGTACAACCGTTTCTGAGAGATGAGCGGCCAATGTGACGATCTGGCTTTAAGTCGATTCGATAACAAATGACGAAAATGGACGGATATCTCAGGTTTTTACTACATATGAACACTTTTCACAATCTCCCATGCAATTCGGCTGCTAGTCCTCCTTTCATGCAGAATCTTAAGGTCCTAGCTCATGTCCAAAGCACCAAAGCCCGCTAAAAAGTCAATAATCGATACCTAAAACTTGAATTGTACTACTTCTTACTGGCTATTACATCAACTTTGAAGCTTCATCTGTGTTCTACTATGGTGATTTTAGTGTCTCCGCATACCGCAGCACGCGACGTAGCTTTCAGACGATAAGTCCAACCGTTTCAGAGAGAGGAGCGGCCAATGTGACGATCTGGCTTTAAGTCGATTCAATAACAAATGACGAAAACATAAGGATTTCTCAGGTTTTTACTACATATGAACACTTTTCACATTCTCCCGTGCAACGCGGCTGCTAGTCCTCCTTTCATGCAGAATCTTAAGGTCCTAGCTCATGTCCAAGGCACCACAGCCAGCTAAAAAATCAATAATCGATACCCAAAACTTGAATTGTACTACTTCTTACTGGCTATTACATCATCTTAGAAGCTTCATCTGTGTTGTACTATGGTGATTTTAGTGTCTCCACAAACCGCAGCACGCGACATAGCTTTGCAGACGATAAGTACAACCGTTTCAGAGAGAAGAGTGGCCAATGTGTCGATCTGGCTTTAAGTCGATTCGATAACAAATGATGAAAAGGGACGGATTTCTCAGGTTTTTACTCCATATGAACACTTTTCACATTTTCCCGTGCAATTCGGCTGCTGGTCCTCCTTTCATGCATAATCTTAAGGTCCTAGCTCATGTCCAAGGCACCAAAGCCAGCTAAAAAGTCAATAATCGATATCTAAAATTTCAATTGTACTACTTCTTACTGGCTATTATATCAACTTAGAAGCTTCATCTGTGTTCTGCTATGGTGCTTTTAGAGTCTCCACATACCGCAGCACGCGACATAGCTTTGCAGACGATAAGTACAACCGTTTCAGAGAGAAGAGCGGGCAATGTGACGATCTGGCTTTAAGTCGATTCGATAACAAATGACGAAAACGGACGGATTTCACAGGTTTTTACCACATATGAACACTTTTCACATTCTCCCGTGCAACTCGGCTGCTAGTCCTCCTTTCATGCAGAATCTTAAGGTCCTAGCTCATGTCCAAGGCACCAAAGCCAGCTAAAAAGTCAATAATCGATACCTATAACTGGTACTAATTCTTACTGGCTATTACATCATCTTAGAAGCTTCATCTGTGTTCTACTATGGTGCTTTTAGTGTCTCCGCATACCGCAGCACGCGACATAACTTTCAGACGATAAGTACAACCGTTTCAGAGAGAAGAGCGGCCAATGTGACGACCTGGCTTTAGGTCGATTCGATAACAAATGACGATAACGAACGAATTTCTCAGGTTTTTACTACGTATGAACACTTTTCACATTCTCCCGTGCAACGCGGCTGCTAGTCCTCCTTTAATGCAGAATCTTAAGGTCCTAGCTCATGTCCAAGGCACCAAAGCCAGCTAAAAAGTCAATAATCGATACCTAAAACTTGAATTGTACTACCTTTTACTGGCTATTACATCAACTTAGAAGCTTCATCAGTGTTCTACTATGGTGATTTTAGTGACTCCACATACCGCAGCACGCGACATAGCTTTCAGACGATATGTAGAACCGTTTCAGAGAGAGGAGCGGCCAATGTGTCGATCTGGCTTTAAGTCGATTCGATAACAAATGACGGAAACGGACGGATTTCTCAGGTTTTTACTACATATGAACACTTTTCACATCCTACTGTGCAACTCAGCTGCTAGTCCTCCTTTCATGCAGAATCTTAAGGTCCTAGCTCATGTCCAAGGCACCAAAGCCAGCTAAAAAGTCAATAATCGATACCTAAAACTTGAATTGTACTACTTCTTACTGGCTATTACATGATCTTAGAAGCTTCATCTGTGTTCTACTATGGTGCTTTTAGTGTCTCCGCATACCGCAGCACGCGACATAACTTTCAGACGATAAGTACAACCGTTTCAGAGAGAAGAGCGGCCAATGTGACGACCTGGCTTTAAGTCGATTCGATAACAAATGACGATAACGAACGAATTTCTCAGGTTTTTTCTACGTATGAACACTTTTCACATTCTCCCGTGCAACTCGGCTGCTAGTCCTCCTTTCATGCAGAATCTTAAGGTCCTAGCTCATGTCCAAGGCAGCAAAGCCAGCTAAAAAGTCAATAATCGATACCTAAAACTTGAATTGTACTACTTCTTACTGGCTATTACATCAACTTTGAAGCTTCATCTGTGTTCTACTATGGTGATTTTAGTGTCTCCGCATACCGCAGCACGCGACGTAGCTTTCAGACGATAAGTACAACCGTTTCAGAGAGAGGAGCGGCCAATGTGACGATCTGGCTTTAAGTCGATTCGATAACAAATGACGGAAACGGACGGATTTCTCAGGTTTTTACTACATATGAACACTTTTCACATCCTCCTGTGCAACTCAGCTGCTAGTCCTCCTTTCATGCAGAATCTTAAGGTCCTAGCTCATGTCCAAGGCACCAAAGCCAGCTAAAAAGTCAATAATCGATACCTAAAACTTGAATTGTACTACTTCTTACTGGCTATTACATCATCTTAGAAGCTTCATCTGTGTTCTACTATGGTGCTTTTAGTGTCTCCGCATACCGCAGCACGCGACATAACTTTCAGACGATAAGTACAACCGTTTCAGAGAGAAGAGCGGCCAATGTGACGACCTGGCTTTAAGTCGATTCGATAACAAATGACGATAACGAACGAATTTCTCAGGTTTTTACTACGTATGAACACTTTTCACATTCTCCCGTGCAACTCGGCTGCTAGTCCTCCTTTCATGCAGAATCTTAAGGTCCTAGCTCATGTCCAAGGCACCAAAGCCAGCTAAAAAGTCAAAAATCGATATCTAAAATTTCAATTGTACTACTTCTTACTGGCTATTACATCAACTTAGAAGCTTCATCTGTGTTCTGCTATGGTGCTTTTAGAGTCTCCACATACCGCAGCACGCGACATAGCTTTGCAGACGATAAGTACAACCGTTTCAGAGAGAAGAGCGGCCAATGTGACGATCTGGCTATCAGTCGATTCGATAACAAATGACGAAAACGGACGAATTTCTCAGGTTTTTACTACATATGAACACTTTTCACATTCTCCCGTGCAACTCGGCTGCTAGTCCTCCTTTCATGCAGAATCTTAAGGTCCTAGCTCATGTCCAAGGCACCAAAGCCAGCTAAAAAGTCAATAATCGATACCTAAAACTTGAATTGTACTACTTCTTACTGGCTATTACATCATCTTAGAAGCTTCATCTGTGTTGTACTATGGTGCTTTTAGTGTGTCCACAAACCGCAGCACGCGACATAGCTTTGCAGACGATAAGTACAACCGTTTCTGAGAGATGAGCGGCCAATGTGACGATCTGGCTTTAAGTCGATTCGATAACAAATGACGAAAATGGACGGATATCTCAGGTTTTTACTACATATGAACACTTTTCACAATCTCCCATGCAATTCGGCTGCTAGTCCTCCTTTCATGCAGAATCTTAAGGTCCTAGCTCATGTCCAAAGCACCAAAGCCCGCTAAAAAGTCAATAATCGATACCTAAAACTTGAATTGTACTACTTCTTACTGGCTATTACATCAACTTTGAAGCTTCATCTGTGTTCTACTATGGTGATTTTAGTGTCTCCGCATACCGCAGCACGCGACGTAGCTTTCAGACGATAAGTCCAACCGTTTCAGAGAGAGGAGCGGCCAATGTGACGATCTGGCTTTAAGTCGATTCAATAACAAATGACGAAAACATAAGGATTTCTCAGGTTTTTACTACATATGAACACTTTTCACATTCTCCCGTGCAACGCGGCTGCTAGTCCTCCTTTCATGCAGAATCTTAAGGTCCTAGCTCATGTCCAAGGCACCACAGCCAGCTAAAAAATCAATAATCGATACCCAAAACTTGAATTGTACTACTTCTTACTGGCTATTACATCATCTTAGAAGCTTCATCTGTGTTGTACTATGGTGATTTTAGTGTCTCCACATACCGCAGCACGCGACATAGCTTTCAGACGATATGTAGAACCGTTTCAGAGAGAAGAGCGGCCAATGTGTCGATCTGGCTTTAAGTCGATTCGATAACAAATGACGAAAACGGACGGATTTCTCAGGTTTTTACTACATATGAACACTTTTCACATCCTCCTGTGCAACTCAGCTGCTAGTCCTCCTTTCATGCAGAATCTTAAGGTCCTACCTCATGTCCAAGGCACCATAGACAGCTAAAAAGTCAATAATCGATACCTAAAACTTGAATTGTACTACATCTTACTGGCTATTACATTATCTTAGAAGCTTCATCTGTGTTCTACTATGGTGCTTTTAGTGTCTCCGCATACCGCAGCACGCGACATAGCTTTCAGACGATAAGTACAACTGTTTCAGAGAGAAGAGCGGCCAATGTGACAATCTGGCTTTTAGTCGATTCGATAACAAATGACGAAAACGGACGGATTTCTCAGGTTTTTACTACATATGAACACTTTTCACATTCTCCCATGCAACTCGGCTGCTAGTCCTCCTCTCATGCAGAATCATAAGGTCCTAGCTCATGTCCAAGGCACCAAAGCCAGCTAAAAAGTCAATAATCGATACCTAAAACTTGAATTGTACTACTTCTTACTGGCTATTACATCAACTTAGAAGCCTCATCTGTGTTCTACGATGGTGATTTTAGTGTCTCCGCATACCGCAGCACGCGACATAGCTTTCAGACGATATGTAGAACCGTTTCAGAGAGAGGAGCGGCCAATGTGTCGATCTGGCTTTAAGTCGATTCGATAACAAATGACGGAAACGGACGGATTTCTCAGGTTTTTACTACATATGAACACTTTTCACATCCTCCTGTGCAACTCAGCTGCTAGTCCTCCTTTCATGCAGAATCTTAAGGTCCTAGCTCATGTCCAAGGCACCAAAGCCAGCTAAAAAGTCAATAATCGATACCTAAAACTTGAATTGTACTACTTCTTACTGGCTATTACATCATCTTAGAAGCTTCATCTGTGTTCTACTATGGTGCTTTTAGTGTCTCCGCATACCGCAGCACGCGACATAACTTTCAGACGATAAGTACAACCGTTTCAGAGAGAAGAGCGGCCAATGTGACGACCTGGCTTTAAGTCGATTCGATAACAAATGACGATAACGAACGAATTTCTCAGGTTTTTACTACGTATGAACACTTTTCACATTCTCCCGTGCAACTCGGCTGCTAGTCCTCCTTTCATGCAGAATCTTAAGGTCCTAGCTCATGTCCAAGGCACCAAAGCCAGCTAAAAAGTCAAAAATCGATATCTAAAATTTCAATTGTACTACTTCTTACTGGCTATTACATCAACTTAGAAGCTTCATCTGTGTTCTGCTATGGTGCTTTTAGAGTCTCCACATACCGCAGCACGCGACATAGCTTTGCAGACGATAAGTACAACCGTTTCAGAGAGAAGTGCGGCCAATGTGACGATCTGGCTATCAGTCGATTCGATAACAAATGACGAAAACGGACGAATTTCTCAGGTTTTTACTACATATGAACACTTTTCACATTCTCCCGTGCAACTCGGCTGCTAGTCCTCCTTTCATGCAGAATCTTAAGGTCCTAGCTCATGTCCAAGGCACCAAAGCCAGCTAAAAAGTCAATAATCGATACCTAAAACTTGAATTGTACTACTTCTTACTGGCTATTACATCATCTTAGAAGCTTCATCTGTGTTGTACTATGGTGCTTTTAGTGTGTCCACAAACCGCAGCACGCGACATAGCTTTGCAGACGATAAGTACAACCGTTTCTGAGAGATGAGCGGCCAATGTGACGATCTGGCTTTAAGTCGATTCGATAACAAATGACGAAAATGGACGGATATCTCAGGTTTTTACTACATATGAACACTTTTCACAATCTCCCATGCAATTCGGCTGCTAGTCCTCCTTTCATGCAGAATCTTAAGGTCCTAGCTCATGTCCATAGCACCAAAGCCCGCTAAAAAGTCAATAATCGATACCTAAAACTTGAATTGTACTACTTCTTACTGGCTATTACATCAACTTTGAAGCTTCATCTGTGTTCTACTATGGTGATTTTAGTGTCTCCGCATACCGCAGCACGCGACGTAGCTTTCAGACGATAAGTCCAACCGTTTCAGAGAGAGGAGCGGCCAATGTGACGATCTGGCTTTAAGTCGATTCAATAACAAATGACGAAAACATAAGGATTTCTCAGGTTTTTACTACATATGAACACTTTTCACATTCTCCCGTGCAACGCGGCTGCTAGTCCTCCTTTCATGCAGAATCTTAAGGTCCTAGCTCATGTCCAAGGCACCACAGCCAGCTAAAAAATCAATAATCGATACCCAAAACTTGAATTGTACTACTTCTTACTGGCTATTACATCATCTTAGAAGCTTCATCTGTGTTGTACTATGGTGATTTTAGTGTCTCCACAAACCGCAGCACGCGACATAGCTTTGCAGACGATAAGTACAACCGTTTCAGAGAGAAGAGTGGCCAATGTGTCGATCTGGCTTTAAGTCGATTCGATAACAAATGATGAAAAGGGACGGATTTCTCAGGTTTTTACTCCATATGAACACTTTTCACATTTTCCCGTGCAATTCGGCTGCTGGTCCTCCTTTCATGCATAATCTTAAGGTCCTAGCTCATGTCCAAGGCACCAAAGCCAGCTAAAAAGTCAATAATCGATATCTAAAATTTCAATTGTACTACTTCTTACTGGCTATTATATCAACTTAGAAGCTTCATCTGTGTTCTGCTATGGTGCTTTTAGAGTCTCCACATACCGCAGCACGCGACATAGCTTTGCAGACGATAAGTACAACCGTTTCAGAGAGAAGAGCGGGCAATGTGACGATCTGGCTTTAAGTCGATTCGATAACAAATGACGAAAACGGACGGATTTCACAGGTTTTTACCACATATGAACACTTTTCACATTCTCCCGTGCAACTCGGCTGCTAGTCCTCCTTTCATGCAGAATCTTAAGGTCCTAGCTCATGTCCAAGGCACCAAAGCCAGCTAAAAAGTCAATAATCGATACCTATAACTGGTACTAATTCTTACTGGCTATTACATCATCTTAGAAGCTTCATCTGTGTTCTACTATGGTGCTTTTAGTGTCTCCGCATACCGCAGCACGCGACATAGCTTTCAGACGATAAGTACAACCGTTTCAGAGAGAAGAGCGGCCAATGTGACGATCTGGCTTTAAGTCGCTTCGATAACAAATGACGGAAACGGACGGATTTCTCAGGTTTTTACTACATATGAACACTTTTCACATCCTCCTGTGCAACTCAGCTGCTAGTCCTCCTTTCATGCAGAATCTTAGGGTCCTAGCTCATGTCCAAGGCACCAAAGCCAGCTAAAAAGTCAATAATCGATACCTAAAACTTGAATTGTACTACCTTTTACTGGCTATTACATCAACTTAGAAGCTTCATCAGTGTTCTACTATGGTGATTTTAGTGTCTCCACATACCGCAGCACGCGACATAGCTTTCAGACGATATGTAGAACCGTTTCAGAGAGAGGAGCGGCCAATGTGTCGATCTGGCTTTAAGTCGATTCGATAACTAATGACGGAAACGGACGGATTTCTCAGGTTTTTACTACATATGAACACTTTTCACATCCTCCTGTGCAACTCAGCTGCTAGTCCTCCTTTCATGCAGAATCTTAAGGTCCTAGCTCATGTCCAAGGCACCAAAGCCAGCTAAAAAGTCAATAATCGATACCTAAAACTTGAATTGTACTACTTCTTACTGGCTATTACATCATCTTAGAAGCTTCATCTGTGTTCTACTATGGTGCTTTTAGTGTCTCCGCATACCGCAGCACGCGACATAACTTTCAGACGATAAGTACAACCGTTTCAGAGAGAAGAGCGGCCAATGTGACGACCTGGCTTTAGGTCGATTCGATAACAAATGACGATAACGAACGAATTTCTCAGGTTTTTACTACGTATGAACACTTTTCACATTCTCCCGTGCAACGCGGCTGCTAGTCCTCCTTTAATGCAGAATCTTAAGGTCCTAGCTCATGTCCAAGGCACCAAAGCCAGCTAAAAAGTCAATAATCGATACCTAAAACTTGAATTGTACTACTTCTTACTGGCTATTACATCAACTTAGAAGCTTCATCTGTGTTCTACTATGGTGCTTTTAGTGACTCCACATACCGCAGCACGCGACATAGCTTTCAGACGATATGTAGAACCGTTTCAGAGAGAGGAGCGGCCAATGTGTCGATCTGGCTTTAAGTCGATTCGATAACAAATGACGGAAACGGACGGATTTCTCAGGTTTTTACTACATATGAACACTTTTCACATCCTACTGTGCAACTCAGCTGCTAGTCCTCCTTTCATGCAGAATCTTAAGGTCCTAGCTCATGTCCAAGGCACCAAAGCCAGCTAAAAAGTCAATAATCGATACCTAAAACTTGAATTGTACTACTTCTTACTGGCTATTACATGATCTTAGAAGCTTCATCTGTGTTCTACTATGGTGCTTTTAGTGTCTCCGCATACCGCAGCACGCGACATAACTTTCAGACGATAAGTACAACCGTTTCAGAGAGAAGAGCGGCCAATGTGACGACCTGGCTTTAAGTCGATTCGATAACAAATGACGATAACGAACGAATTTCTCAGGTTTTTTCTACGTATGAACACTTTTCACATTCTCCCGTGCAACTCGGCTGCTAGTCCTCCTTTCATGCAGAATCTTAAGGTCCTAGCTCATGTCCAAGGCAGCAAAGCCAGCTAAAAAGTCAATAATCGATACCTAAAACTTGAATTGTACTACTTCTTACTGGCTATTACATCAACTTTGAAGCTTCATCTGTGTTCTACTATGGTGATTTTAGTGTCTCCGCATACCGCAGCACGCGACGTAGCTTTGCAGACGATAAGTACAACCGTTTCAGAGAGAGGAGCGGCCAATGTGACGATCTGGCTTTAAGTCGATTCAATAACAAATGACGAAAACATAAGGATTTCTCAGGTTTTTACTACATATGAACACTTTTCACATTCTCCCGTGCAACGCGGCTGCTAGTCCTCCTTTCATGCAGAATCTTAAGGTCCTAGCTCATGTCCAAGGCACCACAGCCAGCTAAAAAGTCAATAATCGATACCCAAAACTTGAATTGTACTACTTCTTACTGGCTATTACATCATCTTAGAAGCTTCATCTGTGTTGTACTATGGTGATTTTAGTGTCTCCGCATACCGCAGCACGCGACATATCTTTGCAGACGATAAGTACAACCGTTTCAGAGAGAAGAGTGGCCAATGTGTCGATCTGGCTTTAAGTCGATTCGATAACAAATGATGAAAAATGGACGGATTTCTCAGGTTTTTACTCCATATGAACACTTTTCACATTTTCCCATGCAATTCTGCTGCTGGTCCTCCTTTCATGCAGAATCTTATGGTCCTAGCTCATGTCCAAGGCACCAAAGCCAGCTAAAAAGTCAATAATCGATATCTAAAATTTCAATTGTACTACTTCTTACTGGCTATTACATCAACTTAGAAGCTTCATCTGTGTTCTGCTATGGTGCTTTTAGAGTCTCCACATACCGCAGCACGCGACATAGCTTTGCAGACGATAAGTACAACCGTTTCAGAGAGAAGAGCGGCCAATGAGACGATCTGGCTTTAAGTCGATTCGATAACAAATGACGAAAACGGACGGATTTCACAGGTTTTTACCACATATGAACACTTTTCACATTCTCCCGTGCAACTCGGCTGCTAGTCCTCCTTTCATGCAGAATCTTAAGGTCCTAGCTCATGTCCAAGGCACCAAAGCCAGCTAAAAAGTCAATAATCGATACCTAAAACTTGAATTGTACTACTTCTTACTGGCTATTACATCAACTTAGAAGCCTCATCTGTGTTCTACGATGGTGATTTTAGTGTCTCCGCATACCGCAGCACGCGACATAGCTTTGCAGACGATAAGTACAACCGTTTCAGAGAGCAGAGCGGCCAATGTGACGATCTGGCTTGAAGACGATTCGATAATAAATGACGATAACGAACGGATTTCTCAGGTTTTTACTACGTATGAACACTTTTCACATTTTCCCGTGCAACTCGGCTGCTAGTCCTCCTTTCATGCAGAATCTTAAGGTCCTAACTCATGTCCAAGGCACCAAAGCCAGCTATAAAGTCAATAATCGATACCTAAAACTGGTATTGTACTAATCCTTACTGGCTATTACATCATCTTTGAAGCTTCATCTGTGTTCTACTATGGTGCTTTTAGTGTCTCCGCATACCGCAGCACGCGACGTAGCTTTCAGACGATAAGTACAACCGTTTCAGAGAGAAGAGCGGCCAATGTGACGATCTGGCTTTAAGTCGATTCAATAACAAATGACAAAAACGGACGGATTTCTCAGGTTTTTACTACATATGAACACTTTTCACATTCTCCCGTGCAACGCGGCTGCTAGTCCTCCTTTAATGCAGAATCTTAAGGTCCTAGCTCATCTCCAAGGCACCAAAGCCAGCTAAAAAGTCAATAATCGATACCTAAAACTTGAATTGTACTACCTTTTACTGGCTATTACATCAACTTAGAAGCTTCATCAGTGTTCTACTATGGTGATTTTAGTGTCTCCACATACCGCAGCACGCGACATAGCTTTCAGACGATATGTAGAACCGTCTCAGAGAGAGGAGCGGCCAATGTGTCGATCTGGCTTTAAGTCGATTCGATAACAAATGACGGAAACGGACGGATTTCTCAGGTTTTTACTACATATGAACACTTTTCACATCCTCCTGTGCAACTCAGCTGCTAGTCCTCCTTTCATGCAGAATCTTAAGGTCCTACCTCATGTCCAAGGCACCAAAGCCAGCTAAAAAGTCAGTAATCGATACCTAAAACTTGAATTGTACTACTTCTTACTGGCTATTACATCATCTTAGAAGCTTCATCTGTGTTCTACTATGGTGCTTTTAGTGTCTCCGCATACCGCAGCACGCGACATAGCTTTCAGACGATAAGTACAACCGTTTCAGAGAGAAGAGCGGCCAATGTGACGACCTGGCTTTAAGTCGATTCGATAACAAATGACGATAACGAACGAATTTCTCAGGTTTTTACTACGTATGAACACTTTTCACATTCTCCCGTGCAACTCGGCTGCTAGTCCTCCTTTCATGCAGAATCTTAAGGTCCTAGCTCATGTCCAAGGCAGCAAAGCCAGCTAAAAAGTCAATAATCGATACCTAAAACTTGAATTGTACTACTTCTTACTGGCTATTACATCTACTTAGAAACTTCATTTGTGTTCTACTATGGTGATTTTAGGGTCTCCGCATACCGCAGCACGCGACATAGCTTTGCAGATGATAAGTACAACCGTTTCAGAGAGAAGAGCGGCCAATGTGACGATCTGGCTTTCAGTCGATTCGATAACAAATGACGAAAACGGACGGATTTCTCAGGTTTTTACTACATATGAACACTTTTTACATTCTCCCTTGCTACTCGGCTGCTAGTCCTCCTTTCATGCAGAATCTTAAGGTCCTAGCTCATGTCCAAGGCACCAAAGCCAGCTAAAAAGTCAATAATCGATATCTAAAATTTCAATTGTACTACTTCTTACTGGTTATTACATCAACTTAGAAGCTTCATCTGTGTTCTACTATGGTGCTATTAGTGTCTCCGCATACCGCAGCACGCGACATAGCTTTCAGACAATAAGTACAACCGTTTCAGAGAGAAATGCGGCCAATGTGACGATCTGGCTTTAAGTCGATTCGATAAGAAATGATGAAAACGGACGGATGTCTCAGGTTTTTACTACATATGAACACTTTTCACATCCTCCCGTGCAACTCGGCTGCTAGTCCTCCTTTCATGCAGAATCTTAAGGTCCTAGCTCATGTCCAAGGCACCAAAGCCAGCTAAAAAGTCAATAATCGATATCTAGAACTTGAGATGTACTACGTCTTACTGGCTAGTACATCAACTTAGAAGCTTCATCTGTGTTCTACTATGGTGCTTTTAGAGTCTCCACACACCGCAACACGCGACATAGCTTTGCAGAAGATATGTACAACCGTTTCAGACAGAAGAGCGGCCAATGTGACGACCTGGCTTTAAGTCGATTCGATAACAAATGACGGAAACGGACGGATTTCTCAGGTTTTTACTACATATGAACACTTTTCACATTCTCCCATGCAACTCGCCTGCTAGTCCTCCTTTCATGCAGAATCTTAAGGTCCTAGCTAATGTCCAAGGCACCAAAGCCAGCTAAAAAGTCAATAATCGACACTTAAAACTTGAATTGTACTACTTCTTACTGGTTATTACATCAACTTAGAAGCTTCATCTGTGTTCTACAATGTTGCTTTTAGTGTCTCCGCATACCGCAGCACGCGACATAGCTTTCAGACGATAAGTACAACCGTTTCAGAGAGAAGAGCAGCTAATGTGACGATCTGGCTTTAAGTCGATTCGATAACAAACGACGAAAACGGACGGATTTCTCAGGTTTTTACTACACATGAACACTTTTCACATTGTCTCGTGCAACTCGGCTGCTACTCCTCGTTTCATGCAGAATCTTATGGTCCTAGCTCATGTCCAAGGCACCAAAACCAGCTAAAAAGTCAATAATCGATACCTAGTACTTGAGATGTACTACTTCTTACTGGCTATTACATCAACTTAGAAGCTTCATCTGTGTTCTGCTATGGTGCTTTTAGTGCCTCCACATACCGCAGCACGCGACATAGCTTTGCAGACGATAATTACAACCGTTTCAGAGAGAAGAGCGGCCAATGTGACGATCTGGCTTTAAGTCGATTCGATAACAAATGACGAAAACGGACGGATTTCTCAGGTTTTTACTACATATGAACACTTTTCACCTTCTCCCGTGCAACTTGGCTGCTAGTCCTCCTTTCATGCAGAATCTTAAGGTCTTAGCTCACGTCCAATGCACCAAAGCCAGCTAAAAAGTCAAAAATCGATTCCTAAAACTTCGATTGTACTACTTCTTACTGGCTATTACATCAACTTAGAAGCTTCATCTGTGTTCTACTATGGTGCTATTAGTGTCTCCGCATAACGCAGCACGCGACATAGCTTTGCAGGCGATAAGTACAACCGTTTCAGAGAGAAGAGCGGCCAATGTGACGATCTGGCTTTAAGTCGATTCGATAACAAATGACGAAAACGGACGGATGTCTCAGGTTTTTACTACATATGAACACTTTTCACATCCTCCCGTGCAACTCGGCTGCTAGTCCTCCTTTCATGCAGAATCTTAAGGTCCTAGCTCATGTCCAAGGCACCAAAGCCAGCTAAAAAGTCAATAATCGATACTTAAAACTTGAATTGTACTACTTCTTACTGGCTATTACATCATCTTAGAAGCTTCATCTGTGTTCTACTATGGTGCTTTTAGTGTCTCCGCATACCGCAGCACGCGACATAGCTTTGCAGACGATAAGTACAACCGTTTCAGAGAGAAGAGCGGCCAATGTGACGTTCTGGCTTTAAGTAGATTCAATAACAAATGACGAATACGGACGAATTTCTCAGGTTTTTACTACATATGAACACTTTTCACAATCTCGCGTGCAATTCGGCTGTTAGTCCTCCTTTCATGCAGAATCTTAAGGTCCTAGCTCATGTCCAAGGCACCAAAGCCAGCTAAAAAGTCAATAATCGATACCTATATCTAGTATTGTACTAATTCTTACTGGCTATTACATCATCTTAGAAGCTTCATCTGTGTTCTACTATGGTGCTTTTAGTGTCTCCGCATACTGCAGCACGCGACATAGCTTTCAGACGTTAAGTACAACCGTTTCAGAGAGAAGAGTGGCCAATGTGACGATCTGGCTTTAAGTCGATTCGATAACAAATGAAGAAAACGGACGGATTTCTCAGGTTTTTACTACATATGAACACTTTTCACATTCTCCCGTGCAACTCGGCATGCTAGTCCTCGTTTCATGCAGAATCTTATGGTTCTACCTCATGTCCAAGGCACCAAAGCCAGCTAAAAAGTCAATAATCGATATCTGGAACTTGAGATGTACTACTTCTTACTGGCTATTACATCAACTTAGAAGCTTCATCTGTGTTCTACTATGGTGCTTTTAGAGTCTCCACATACCGCAACACGCGACATAGCTTTGCAGACGATATGTACAACCATTTCAGACAGAAGATCGGCCAATGTGACGACCTGGCTTTAAGTCGATTCGATAACAAATGACGAAAACGGACGGATTTTTCAGGTTTTTACTACATATGAACACTTTTCACATTCTTCCTTGCTACTCGGCTGCTAGGCCTCCTTTCATGCAGAATCTTAAGGTCCTAGCTCATGTCCAAGGCACCAAAGCCAGCTAAAAATTCAATAATCGATATCTAAAATTTCACTTGTACTACCTCTTACTGGCTATTACATCAACTTCGAAGCTTCATCTGAGTTCTACTATGGTGCTTTTAGTGCCTCCACATACCGCATCACGCGACATAGCTTTGCAGACGATAAGTACAACCGTTTTAGAGAGAAGAGCGGCCAATGTGACGATCTGGCTTTAAGTCGATTCGATAACAAATGACGAAAACGGACGGATTTCTCAGGTTTTTACTACATATGAACACTTTTCCCATCCTCCCGTGCAACTTGGCTGCTAGTCCTCCTTTCATGCATAATCTTAAGGTCTTAGCTCACGTCCAATGCACCAAAGCCAGCTAAAAAGTCAATAATCGATACCTAAAACTTGGATTGTACTACTTCTTACTGGTTATTACATCAACTTTGAAGCTTCATCTGTGATCTACATTGGTGCTATTAGTGTCTCCGCATAACGCAGCACGCGACATAGCTTTGCAGGCGATAGGTACAACCGTTTCAGAGAGAAGAGCGGCCAATATGACGATCTGGCTTTAAGTCGATTCAATAACAAATGACGAAAACGGACGGATGTCTCAGGTTTTTACTACATATGAATACTTTTCACATCCTCCCGTGCAACTCGACTGCTAGTCTTCCTTTCATGCAGAATCTTAAGGTCCTAGCTCATGTCCAAGGCACCAAAGCCAGCTAAAAAGTCAATAATCGATACTTAGAACTTGAATTGTACTACTTCTTACTGGCTATTACATCATCTTAGAAGCTTCATCTGTGTTCTACTATGGTGCTTTTAGTGTCTCCGCATACCGCAGCACGCGACAGAGCTTTCAGACGATAAGTACAACCGTTTCAGAGGGAAGAGCGGCCAATGTGACGATCTGGCTTTAAGTCGATTCGATAACAAATGACGAATACAGACGGATTTCTCAGGTTTTTTCTACATATGAACACTTTTCACATTCTCTCGTGCAACTCGGCTGCTAGTCCACGTTTCATGCAGAATATTATGGTGCTAGCTCATGTCCAAGGCACCAAAGCCAGCTAAAAAGTCAATAATCGATACCTAGAACTTGAGATGTACTACTTCTTACTGGATATTACATCAACTTAGAAGCTTCATCTGTGTTCTACTATGGTGCTTTTAGAGTCTCCACATACCGCAACACGCGACATAGCTTTGCAGACGATATGTACAACCGTTTCAGACAGAAGAGCGGCCAATGTGACGACCTAGCTTTAAGTCGATTCGATAACAAATGACGATAACGGACGGATTTCTTAGGTTTTTACTACATATGAACACTTTTCACATTCTCCCGTGCAACTCGCCTGCCAGTCCTCCTTTCATGCAGAATCTTAAGGTCCTAGCTCATGTCCAAGGCACCAAAGCCAGCTAAAAAGTCAATAATCGATACTTAAAACTTGAATTGTACTACTTCTTACTGGTTATTACATCAAATTAGAAGCTTCATCTGTGTTCTACAATGGTGCTTTTAGTGTCTCCGCATACCGCAGCACGCGACATAGCTTTGCAGATGATAAGTACAACCGTTTCAGAGAGAAGAGCTGCCAATGTGACGATCTTTCTTTAAGTCGATTCCATAACAAATGACGAATACGGACGGATTTCTCAGGTTTTTACTACATATGAACACTTTTCACAATCTCGCGTGCAATTCGGCTGTTAGTCCTCCTTTCATGCAGAATCTTAAGGTCCTAGCTCATGTCCAAGGCACCAAAGCCAGCTAAAAAGTCAATAATCGATACCTAAATCTGGTATTGTACTAATTCTTACTGGCTATTACATCATCTTAGATGCTTCATCTGTGTTCTACTATGGTGCTTTTAGTGTCTCCGCATACTGCAGCACGCGACATAGCTTTCAGACGATAAGTACAACCGTTTCAGAGAGAAGAGCAGCTAATGTGACGATCTGGCTTTAAGTCGATTCGATAACAAATGACGAAAACGGACGGATTTCTCAGGTTTTTACTACATTTGAACACTTTTCACATTCTCTCGTGCAACTCGGCTGCTAGTCCTCGTTTCATGCAGAATCTTATGGTCCTTGCTCATGTCCAAGGCACCAAAGATAGCTAAAAAGTCAATAATCGATACCTAGAACTTGAGATGTACTACTTCTTACTGGCTATTACATCAACGTAGATCTTCATCTGTGTTCTACTATGGTGCTTTTAGTGTCTCCGCATACCGCAGCACGCGACATAGCTTTCAGACGATAAGTACAACCGTTTCAGAGAGAAGAGCGGCCAATGAGACGATCTGGCTTTAAGTCGATTCGATAACAAATGACGAAAACGGACGGATTTCTCAGGTTTTTACTACATATGAACACTTTTCACATTCTCTCGTGCAACTCGGCTGCTAGTCCTCGTTTCATGCAGAATCTTATGGTCCTAGCTCATGTCCAAGGCACCAAAGCCAGCTAAAAAGTCAATAATCGATACCTAGAACTTGAGATGTACTACTTCTTACTGGCTATTACATCAACTTAGAAGCTTCAGCTGTGTTCTACTATGGTGCTTTTAGAGTCTCCACATACCGCAACACGCGACATAGCTTTGCAGAAGATATGTACAACCGTTTCAGACAGAAGATCGGCCAATGTGACGACCTGGCTTTAAGTCGATTCGATAACAAATGACGAAAACGGACGGATTTCTCAGGTTTTTACTACATATGAACACTTTTCACATTCTCCCGTGCAACTCGCCTGCTAGTCCTCCTTTCATGCAGAATCTTAAGGTCCTAGCTCATGTCCAAGGCACCAAAGCCAGCTAAAAATTCAATAATCGATACTTAAAACTTGAATTGTACTACTTCTTACTGGTTATTACATCAACTTAGAAGCTTCATCTGTGTTCTACTATGGTGCTTTTAGCGTCTCCGCATACCGCAGCACGCGACATAGCTTTGCAGACGATAAGTACATTTGTTTTAGAGCGAAGAGAGGCCAATACGACGATCTTTCTTTAAGGCGATTCGATAACAAATGAAGAAAACGGACGGATTTCTCAGGTTTTTACTACATATGAACACCTTTCACATTCTCCTGTGCAACTCGGCAGCTAGTCCTCCTTTCATGCTGAATCTTTAGGTCCTAGCTCATGTCCAAGGCACCAAAGCCAGCTAAAAAGTCAATAATCGATAACTAACACTTCAATTGTACTACATCTTACTGGCTATTACATCATCTTAGAAGCTTCATCTGTGTTCTACTATGGTGCTTTTAGTGTCTCCACAAACCGCAGCACGCGACATAGCTTTGCAGACGATAAGTACAACCGTTTCAGAGAGAAGAGCGGCCAATGTGACAATCTGGCTTTAAGTCGATTCCATACCAAATGACGAATACAGACGGATTTCTCAGGTTTTTACTACATATGAACACTTTTCACAATCTCGCGTGCAATTCGGCTGCTAGTCCTCCTTTCATGCAGAATCTTAAGGTCCTAGCTCATGTCCAAGGCACCAAATCCAGGTAAAATTCAATAATCGAAACCTAAATCTGGTATTGTACTAATTCTTACTGGCTATTACATCATCTTAGAAGCTTCATCTGTGCTCTACTATGGTGCTTTTAGTGTCTCCGCATACCGCAGCACGCGACATAGCTTTCAGACGATAAGTACAACCGTTTCAGAGAGAAGAGCGGCCAATGCGACGATCTGGCTTTAAGTCGATTCGATAACAAATGACGAAAACGGACGAATTTCTCAGGTTTTTACTACATATGAACACTTTTCACATTCTCCCGTGCAACTCGGCTGCTAGTCCTCCTTTCATGC
Source organism: Schistocerca gregaria (assembly GCF_023897955.1). Lineage (NCBI taxonomy): Eukaryota > Metazoa > Arthropoda > Insecta > Orthoptera > Acrididae > Schistocerca > Schistocerca gregaria. The sequence goes on along the minus strand of NW_026061908.1, from coordinate 479,535 downwards.
AGAATCTTATGGTGCTAGCTTACGTCCAAGGCACCAAAGCCAGCTAAAAAGTCAATAATCGATACCTAGAACTTGAGTTGTACTACTTCCTACTGGCTATTACATCAACTTACAAGCATCATCTGTGTTCTACTATGGTGCTTTTAGAGTCTCCACATACCGCAACACGCGACATAGCTTTGCAGACGATAAGTACAACCGTTTCAGAGAGAAGAGCGCCAATGTGACGACCTGGCTTTAAGTCGATTCGATAACAAATGACGAAAACGGACGGATTTCTCAGGTTTTTACTATATATGAACACCTTTCACATCCTCCCGTGCAACTCGGCTGCTAGTCCTCCTTTCATGCAGAACCTTAAAGTCCTAGCTCATGTCCAAGGCACCAAAGCCAGCTAAAAAGTCAATAACCGGTACGTAAAACTGGTATTGTACTAATTCTTACTGGCTATTACATCATCGTAGAAGCTTCATCTGTGTTCTACTATGGTGCTTTTAGTGTCTCCGCATACCGCAGCACGCGACATAGCTTTCAGACGATAAGTACAACCGTTTCAGAGAGAAGAGCGGCCAATGCGACGATCTGGCTTTAAGTCGATTCGATAACAAATGACGAAAACGGACGGATTTCTCAGGTTTTTAATACATATGAACACGGTTCACATTCTCCCATGCAACTCGGCTGCTAGTCCTCCTTTCATGCAGAATCTTAAGGTCCTAGCTCATGTCCAAGGCACCAAAGCCAGCTAAAAAGTCAATAATCGATACCTAGAACTTGAGATGTACTACTTCTTACTGGCTATTACATCAACTTAGAAGCTTCATCTGTGTTCTACTATGGTGCTTTTAGTGTCTCCGCATACTGGAGCACGCGACATAGCTTTCAGACGATAAGTACAACCGTTTCAGCGAGAAGAGCGGCCAATGTGACGATCTGGCTTTAAGTCGATTCGATAACAAATGACGAAAACGGACGGATTTCTCAGGTTTTTACTACATATGAACACTTTTCACATTCTCCCGTGCAAATCGGCTGCTAGTCCTCCTTTCATGCAGAATCATAAGGACCTAGCTCATGTCCAAGGCACCAAAGCCAGCTAAAAAGTCAATAATCGATACCTAGAACTTGAGTTGTACTACTTCTTACTGGCTATTACATCAACTTACAAGCATCATCTGTGTTCTACTATGGTGCTTTTAGAGTCTCCACATACCGCAACACGTGACATAGCTTTGCAGACGATATGTACAACCGTTTCAGAGAGAAGAGCGGCCAATGTGACGACCTAGCTTTAAGTCGATTCGATAACAAATGACGAAAACGGACGGATTTCTCAGGTTTTTACTACATATGAACACTTTTCACATCCTCCCGTGCAACTCGGCTGCTAGTCCTCCTTTCATGCAGAATCGTAAGGTCCTAGCTCATGTCCAAGGCACCAAAGCGTGCTAAAAAGTCAATAATCGATACCTAAAACTGGTATTGTACTAATTCTTACTGGCTATTTCATCATCTTAGAAGCTTCATCTGTGTCGTACTATGGTGCTTTTAGTGTCTCCGCATACCGCAGCACGCGACATAGCTTTCAGACGATATGTACAACCGTTTCAGAGAGAAGAGCGGACAATGTGACGACCTGGCTTTAAATCGATTCAGTAACAAATGAAGAAAACGGACGGATTTCTCAGGTTTTTACTACATATGAACACTTTTCACATTCTCCTGTGCAATTCGGTTGCTAGTCCTCCTTTCATGCAGAATCTTAAGGTCCTAGCTCATGTCCAAGGCACCAAATCCAGCTGAAAATTCAATAATCGATACCTAAATCTGGTATTGTACTAATTTTTACTGGCTATTACATCATCTTACAAGCTTCATCTGTGTTCTACTATGGTGCTTTTACTGTCTCCGCATTCCGCAGCACGCGACATAGCTTTCAGACGATAAGTACAACCGTTTCAGAGAGAAGAGCGGCCAATGCGACGATCTGGCTTTAAGTCGATTCGATAACAAATGACGAAAACGGACGAATTTCTCAGGTTTTTACTACATATGAACACGTTTCACATTCGCCCATACAACTCGGCTGCTAGTCCTCCTTTCATGCAGAATCTTATGGTCCTAGCTCATGTCCAAGGCACCAAAGCCAGCTAAAAAGTCAATAATCGATACCTAAAACTTGAGTTGTACTACTTCTTACTGGCTATTACATCAACTTAGAAGCTTCATCTGTGTTCGACAATGGTGCTTTTAGTGTCTCCACATACCGCAGCACGCGACATAGCTTTGCAGACGATAAGTACAACCGTTTCAGAGAGAAGAGCGGCCAATGTGACGATCTGGCTTTAAGTCGATTCCATACCAAATGACGAATACAGACGGATTTCTCAGGTTTTTACTACATATGAACACTTTTCACATTCTCCCGTGCAACTCGGTTGCTAGTCCTCCTTTCATGCAGAATCTTAAGGTCCTAGCTCATGTCCAAGGCACCAAAGCCAGCTAAAATGTCAATAATCTATACCTAAAACTTGAATTGTACTACTTCTTACTGGCTATTACATCAACTAAAAAGCTTCATCTGTGTTCTACTATGGTGCTTTTAGTGTCTCCGCATACCGCAACACGCGACATAGCTTAGCAGACGATAAGTACAACCGTTTGAGGGAGAAGAGCGGCTAATGCGGCGATCTAACTTTAAGTCGATTCGATAACAAATGACGAAAACGGACGGATTTCTCAGGTTTTTACTACATATGAACACTTTTCACATTCTCCCGTGCAACTCGGCTGCTATTCCTCCTTTCATGCAGAATCTTAAGGTCCTAGCTCATGTCCAAGGCACCAAATCCAGCTAAAAAGTCAATAATCGATACCTAAAACTTTAATTGTACTACTTCTTACTGGCTATTACATCAACTTAGAAGTTTCATCTGTGTTCTACTATGGTGCTTTTAGTGTCTCCTCATACCGCAGCACGCGACATAGCTTTGCAGACGATAAGTACAACCGTTTCAGACAGAAGAGCGGCCAATATGACGATCTGGCTTTAAGTCGATTCGATAACAAATGACGAAAACGGACGGATTTCTCAGGTTTTTACTACATATGAACACTTTTCACATTCTCCCGTGCAACTCGGCTGCTAGTCCTCCTTCCACGCAGAATCTTAAGGTCCTAGCTCATGTCCAAGGCACCAAAGCCAGCTAAAAAATCAATAATCAATACCTAAAACTTGAATTGTACTACTTCTTACTGGCTATTACATCAACTTAGAAGGTTCATCTGTATTCTTCTATGGTGCTTTTAGTGTCTCCGCATACCGCAGCACGCGAAATAGCTTTGCAGACGATAAGTACAACCGTTTCAGAGAGAAGAGCGGCCAACGTGACGATCTGGCTTTAAGTCGATTCGACAACAAATGACGAAAACGGACGGATTTCTCAGGTTTTTACTACATATGAACACTTTTCACATTCTCCCATGAACTCGGCTGCTAGTCCTCCTTTCATGCAGAATCTTAAGGTCCTAGCTCATGTCCAAGGCACCAAAGCCAGCTAAAATGTCAATAATCGATACCTAGAACTTGAATTGTACTACTTCTTACTTGCTATTACATCAACTTAGAAGCTTCATCTGTGTCCTACTATGGTGCTTTTAGTGTCACCGAATACCGCAGCACGCGACATAGCTTTGCAGACGATAAGTACAACCGTTTCAGACAGAAGAGCGGCCAATGTGACGATCTGGCTTTAAGTCGATTCGATAACAAATGACGGAAACGGACGGATTTCTCAGGTTTTTACTACATATGAACACTTTCACATTCTCCCATGCAACGCGGCTGCTAGTCCTTCTTTCATGCAGAATCTTACGGTCCTAGCTCATGTCCAAGGCACCAAAGCCAGCTAAAAAGTCAATAATCGATAACTAAAACTTGTATTGTACTACTTCTTACTGGCTATTACATCAACTTAGAAGGTTCATCTGTGTATTACTATGGTGCTTTTAGTGTCTCCGGATACCACAACACGCGACATAGCTTAGCAGACGATAAGTACAACCGTTTCAGACAGCAGAGCGGCCAATGCGGCGATCTGACTTTAAGTCGATTCGATAACAAATGACGAAAACGGACGGATTTCTCAGGTTTTTACTACATATGAACACTTTCACATTCTCCCGTGCAACTCGGCTGCTAGTTCTCCTTTCACGCAGAATCTTAAGGTGCTAGCTCATGTCCAAGGCACCAAAGCCAGCTAAAAAATCAATAATCGATACCTAAAACTTGAATTGTACTACTTCTTACTGGCTATTACATCAACTTAGAGGCTTCATCTGTGTTCTACTATGGTGCTTTTAGTGTCTCCACATACCGCAGCACGCGACATAGCTTTGCAGACGATAAGTACGACCGTTTCAGAGAGAAGAGCTGCCAATGTGACGATCTGGCATTAAGTCGATTCGATAACAAATGACGAAAACGGACGGATTTCTAAGGTTTTTACTACATATGAACACTTTTCACATTCTCCTGTGAAACTCGGCTGCTAGTCCTCCTTTCATGCAGAATCTTAAGGTCCTAGCTCATGTCCAAGACACCAAAGCCAGCTAAAAAGTCAATAATCGATACCTAAAACTTGAATTGTACTACTTCTTACTTGCTATTACATCAACTTAGAATCTTCATCTGTGTCCTACTATGGTGCTTTTAGTGTCTCCGAATACCGCAGCACGCGACATAGCTTTGCAGACGATAAGTACAACCGTTTCAGACAGAAGAGCGGCCAATGTGACGATCTGGCTTTGAGTCGATTCGATAACAAATGACGAAAACGGACGGATTTCTCAGTTTTTACTACATATGAACTCTTTTCACATTCTCCCATCTAACTCGGCTGCTAGTCCTCCTTTCACGCAGAATCTTAAGGTCCTAGCTCATGTCCAAGGCACCAAAGCCAGCTAAAAAATCAATAATCGATACCTAAAACTTGAATTGTACTACTTCTTACTGGCTATTACATCAACTTAGAAGGTTCATCTGTATTCTTCTATGGTGCTTTTAGTGTCTCCGCATACCGCAGCACGCGCAATAGCTTTGCAGTCGATAAGTACAACCGTTTCAGAGAGAAGAGCGGCAAACGTGACGATCTGGCTTTAAGTCGATTCGACAACAAATGACGAAAACGGACGGATTTCTCAGGTTTTTACTACATATGAACACTTTTCACATTCTCCCATGAACTCGGCTGCTAGTCCTCCTTTCATGCAGAATCTTAAGGTCCTAGCTCATGTCCAAGGCACCAAAGCCAGCTAAAAAGTCAATAATCGATACCTAAAACTTGAATTGTACTACTTCTTACTTGCTATTACATCAAGTTAGAAGCTTCATCTGTGTCCTACTATGGTGCTTTTAGTGTCTCCGAATACCGCAGCACGCGACATAGCTTTGCAGACGATAAGTACAACCGTTTCAGACAGAAGAGCGGCCAATGTGACGATCTGGCTTTAAGTCGATTCGATAACAAATGACGAAAACGGACGGATTTCTCAGGTTTTTACTACATATGAACACTTTCACATTCTCCCATGCAACGCGGCTGGTAGTCCTTCTTTCATGCAGAATCTTACGGTCCTAGCTCATGTCCAAGGCACCAAAGCCAGCTAAAAAGTCAATAATCGATAACTAAAAATTGTATTGTACTACTTCTTACTGGCTATTACATCAACTTAGAAGGTTCATCCGTGTATTACTATGGTGCTTTTAGTGTCTCCGGATACCGCAACACGCGACATAGCTTAGCAGACGATAAGTACAACCGTTTCAGACAGCAGAGCGGCCAATGCGGCGATCTGAATTTAAGTCGATTCGATAACAAATGACGAAAACGGACGGATTTCTCAGGTTTTTACTACATATGAACACTTTCACATTCTCCCATGCAACGCGGCTGCTAGTCCTCCTTTCATGCAGTGTCTTACGGTCCTAGCTCATGTCCAAGGCACCAAAGCCAGCTAAAAAGTCAATAATCGATACCTAAAACTTTAATTCTACTACTTCTTACTGGCTATTACATCAACTTAGAAGTTTCATCTGTGTTCTACTATGGTGCTTTTAGTGTCTCCTCATACCGCAGCACGCGACATAGCTTTGCAGACGATAAGTACAACCGTTTCAGGGAGAAGAGCGTCCAATGTGACGATCTGGCTTTAAGTCGATTCGATAACAAATGACGAAAACGGACGGATTTCTCAGGTTTTTACTACATATGAATACTTTTCACATTCTCCCGTGCAATGCGGCCGCTAATCCTCCTTTCATGCAAAATCTTAAGTTCCTAGCTCATGTCGAAGGCAACAAAGAAGGGTAAAAAGTCAATAATCGATGAATAAAACTTCAATTGTACCACTTCTTACTGACTATTACATCAACTTAGAAGCTTCATCTGTGTTCTACTATGGTGCTTCTAGTGTCTCCGCATACCGCATCAGGCGACATAGCTTTGCAGACGATAAGTACAACCGTTTCAGAGAGAAGAGCGGCCAATTTGACGATCTGGCTTTAAGTCGATTCGAAAACAAATGACGAAAACGGACGGATTTCTCAGGTTTTTACTACATATGAACACTTTTCACATTCTCCCATGCAACTCGGCTGCTAGACCTCCTTTCATGCAGAGTCTTACGGTCCTAGCTCATGTCCAAGGCACCAAAGCCAGCTAAAAATTCAATAATCGATAACTAAAACTTGTATTGTACTACTTCTTACTGGCTATTACATCATTTTAGAAGGTTCATCTGTGTATTACTATGGTGCTTTTAGTGTCTCCGGATACCGCAACACGCGACATAGCTTAGCAGACGATAAGTACAACCGTTTCAGACAGAAGAGCGGCCAATGCGGCGATCTGACTTTAAGTCGATTCGATAACAAATGACGAAAACGGACGGATTTCTCAGGTTTTTACTACATATGAACACTTTTCACATTCTCCCGTGCAACTCGGCTGCTAATCCTACTTTCATGCAGAATCTTAAGGTCCTAGCTCATGTCCAAGGCACCAAAGCCAGCTAAAAAGTCAATAATCGATACCTAAAGCTTAAATTGTACTACTTCTTACTGGCTATTACATCAACTTAGAAACTTCATCTGTGTTCTACTATGGTGCTTTTAGTGTCTCCACATACCGCAGCACGCGACATAGCTTTGCAGATGATAAGTACGACCGTTTCAGAGAGAAGAGCGGCCAATGTGACGATCTGGCTTTAAGTCGATTCGATAACAAATGACGAAAACGGACGGATTTCTCAGGTTTTTACTACATATGAACACTTTTCACATTCTCCCATGAACTCGGCTGCTAGTCCTCCTTTCATGCAGAATCTTAAGGTCCTAGCTCATGTCCAAGGAACCAAAGCCAGCTAAAAAGTCAATAATCGATACCTAAAACTTGAATTGTACTACTTCTTACTTGCTATTACATCAACTTAGAAGCTTCATCTGTGTCCTACTATGGTGCTTTTAGTGTCTCCGAATACCGCAGCACGCGACATAGCTTTGCAGACGATAAGTACAACCGTTTCAGACAGAAGAGCGGCCAATGTGACGATCTGGCTTTGAGTCGATTCGATAACAAATGACGAAAACGGACGGATTTCTCAGTTTTTACTACATATGAACTCTTTTCACATTCTCCCATCTAACTCGGCTGCTAGTCCTCCTTTCACGCAGAATCTTAAGGTCCTAGCTCATGTCAAAGGCACCAAAGCCAGCTAAAATGTCAATAATCGATACCTAAAACTTGAATTGTACTACTTCTTACTGGCTATTACATCAACTTAGAAGCTTCATGTGTGTTCTACTATGGTGCTTTTAGTGTCTCCGCATACGGCAGCACGCGACATAGCTTTGCAGACGATAAGTACAACCGTTTCAGAGAGAAGAGCGGCCAATGTGACGATCTGGCTTTAAGTCGATTCGATAACAAATGACGAAAACTGACGGATTTCTCAGGTTTGTACTACATATGAACACTTTTCACATTCTCCCGTACAGCTCGGCTGCTAGTCCTCCTTTCACGCAGAATCTTAAGGTCCTAGCTCATGTCCAAGGCACCAAAGCCAGCTAAAAAATCAATAATCGATACCTAAAACTTGAATTGTACTACTTCTTACTGGCTATTACATCAACTTAGAAGGTTCATCTGTATTCTTCTATGGTGCTTTTAGTGTCTCCGCATACCGCAGCACGCGCAATAGCTTTGCAGTCGATAAGTACAACCGTTTCAGAGAGAAGAGCGGCAAACGTGACGATCTGGCTTTAAGTCGATTCGACAACAAATGACGAAAACGGACGGATTTCTCAGGTTTTTACTACATATGAACACTTTTCACATTCTCCCATGAACTCGGCTGCTAGTCCTCCTTTCATGCAGAATCTTAAGGTCCTAGCTCATGTCCAAGGCACCAAAGCCAGCTAAAAAGTCAATAATCGATACCTAAAACTTGAATTGTACTACTTCTTACTTGCTATTACATCAACTTAGAAGCTTCATCTGTGTCCTACTATGGTGCTTTTAGTGTCTCCGAATACCGCAGCACGCGACATAGCTTTGCAGACGATAAGTACAACCGTTTCAGACAGAAGAGCGGCCAATGTGACGATCTGGCTTTAAGTCGATTCGATAACAAATGACGAAAACGGACGGATTTCTCAGGTTTTTACTACATATGAACACTTTCACATTCTCCCATGCAACGCGGCTGGTAGTCCTTCTTTCATGCAGAATCTTACGGTCCTAGCTCATGTCCAAGGCACCAAAGCCAGCTAAAAAGTCAATAATCGATAACTAAAAATTGTATTGTACTACTTCTTACTGGCTATTACATCAACTTAGAAGGTTCATCTGTGTATTACTATGGTGCTTTTAGTGTCTCCGGATACCGCAACACGCGACATAGCTTAGCAGACGATAAGTACAACCGTTTCAGACAGCAGAGCGGCCAATGCGGCGATCTGAATTTAAGTCGATTCGATAACAAATGACGAAAACGGACGGATTTCTCAGGTTTTTACTACATATGAACACTTTCACATTCTCCCATGCAACGCGGCTGCTAGTCCTCCTTTCATGCAGTGTCTTACGGTCCTAGCTCATGTCCAAGGCACCAAAGCCAGCTAAAAAGTCAATAATCGATACCTAAAACTTTAATTCTACTACTTCTTACTGGCTATTACATCAACTTAGAAGTTTCATCTGTGTTCTACTATGGTGCTTTTAGTGTCTCCTCATACCGCAGCACGCGACATAGCTTTGCAGACGATAAGTACAACCGTTTCAGGGAGAAGAGCGTCCAATGTGACGATCTGGCTTTAAGTCGATTCGATAACAAATGACGAAAACGGACGGATTTCTCAGGTTTTTACTACATATGAATACTTTTCACATTCTCCCGTGCAATGCGGCCGCTAATCCTCCTTTCATGCAAAATCTTAAGTTCCTAGCTCATGTCGAAGGCAACAAAGAAGGGTAAAAAGTCAATAATCGATGAATAAAACTTCAATTGTACCACTTCTTACTGACTATTACATCAACTTAGAAGCTTCATCTGTGTTCTACTATGGTGCTTCTAGTGTCTCCGCATACCGCATCATGCGACATAGCTTTGCAGACGATAAGTACAACCGTTTCAGAGAGAAGAGCGGCCAATTTGACGATCTGGCTTTAAGTCGATTCGAAAACAAATGACGAAAACGGACGGATTTCTCAGGTTTTTACTACATATGAACACTTTTCACATTCTCCCATGCAACTCGGCTGCTAGACCTCCTTTCATGCAGAGTCTTACGGTCCTAGCTCATGTCCAAGGCACCAAAGCCAGCTAAAAATTCAATAATCGATAACTAAAACTTGTATTGTACTACTTCTTACTGGCTATTACATCATTTTAGAAGGTTCATCTGTGTATTACTATGGTGCTTTTAGTGTCTCCGGATACCGCAACACGCGACATAGCTTAGCAGACGATAAGTACAACCGTTTCAGACAGAAGAGCGGCCAATGCGGCGATCTGACTTTAAGTCGATTCGATAACAAATGACGAAAACGGACGGATTTCTCAGGTTTTTACTACATATGAACACTTTTCACATTCTCCCGTGCAACTCGGCTGCTAATCCTACTTTCATGCAGAATCTTAAGGTCCTAGCTCATGTCCAAGGCACCAAAGCCAGCTAAAAAGTCAATAATCGATACCTAAAGCTTAAATTGTACTACTTCTTACTGGCTATTACATCAACTTAGAAACTTCATCTGTGTTCTACTATGGTGCTTTTAGTGTCTCCACATACCGCAGCACGCGACATAGCTTTGCAGATGATAAGTACGACCGTTTCAGAGAGAAGAGCGGCCAATGTGACGATCTGGCTTTAAGTCGATTCGATAACAAATGACGAAAACGGACGGATTTCTCAGGTTTTTACTACATATGAACACTTTTCACATTCTCCCATGAACTCGGCTGCTAGTCCTCCTTTCATGCAGAATCTTAAGGTCCTAGCTCATGTCCAAGGCACCAAAGCCAGCTAAAAAGTCAATAATCGATACCTAAAACTTGAATTGTACTACATCTTACTTGCTATTACATCAACTTAGAATCTTCATCTGTGTCCTACTATGGTGCTTTTAGTGTCACCGAATACCGCAGCACGCGACATAGCTTTGCAGACGATAAGTACAACCGTTTCATACAGAAGAGCGGCCAATGTGACGATCTGGCTTTAAGTCGATTCGATAACAAATGACGAAAACGGACGGATTTCTCTGGTTTTTACTACATATGAACACTTTCACATTCTCCCATGCAACGCGGCTGCTAGTCCTTCTTTCATGCAGAATCTTACGGTCCTAGCTCATGTCCAAGGCACCAAAGCCAGCTAAAAAGTCAATAATCGATAACTAAAACTTGTATTGTACTACTTCTTACTGGCTATCACATCAACTTAGAAGGTTCATCTGTGTATTACTATGGTGCTTTTAGTGTCTCCGGATACCGCAACACGCGACGTAGTTTAGCAGACGATAAGTACAACCGTTTCAGACAGCAGAGCGGCCAATGCGGCGATCTGACTTTAAGTCGATTCGATAACAAATGACGAAAACGGACGGATTTCTCAGGTTTTTACTACATATGAACACTTTTCACATTCTCCCGTGCAACTCGGCAGCTAATCCTCCTTTCATGCAGATTCTTAAGGTCCTAGCTCATGTCCAAGGCACCAAAGTTAGCTAAAAAGTCAATAATCGATACCTAAAACTTTAATTGTACTACTTCTTACTGGCTATTACATCAACTTAGAAGTTTCATCTGTGTTCTACTATGGTGCGTTTAGTGTCTCCTCATACCGCAGCACGCGACATAGCTTTGCAGACGATAAGTACAACCGTTTCAGGGAGAAGAGCGTCCAATGTGACGATCTGGCTTTAAGTCGATTCGATAACAAATGACGAAAACGGACGGATTTCTCAGGTTTTTACTACATATGAACACTTTTCACATTCTCCCGTGCAACTCGGCTGCTAGTTCTCCTTTCACGCAGAATCTTAAGGTGCTAGCTCATGTCCAAGGCAACAAAGCCAGCTAAAAAATCATTAATCGATACCTAAAACTTGAATTGTACTACTTCTTACTGGCTATTACATCAACTTAGAGGCTTCATCTGTGTTCTACTATGGTGCTTTTAGTGTCTCCACATACCGCAGCACGCGACATAGCTTTGCAGACGATAAGTACGACCGTTTCAGAGAGAAGAGCTGCCAATGTGACGATCTGGCTTTAAGTCGATTCGATAACAAATGACGAAAACGGACGGATTTCTCAGGTTTTTACTACATATGAACACTTTTCACATTCTCCTGTGAAACTCGGCTGCTAGTCCTCCTTTCATGCAGAATCTTAAGGTCCTAGCTCATGTCCAAGGCACCAAAGCCAGCTAAAAAGTCAATAATCGATACCTAAAACTTGAATTGTACTACTTCTTACTTGCTATTACATCAACTTAGAAGCTTCATCTGTGTCCTACTATGGTGCTTTTAGTGTCTCCGAATACCGCAGCACGCGACATAGCTTTGCAGACGATAAGTACAACCGTTTCAGACAGAAGAGCGGCCAATGTGACGATCTGGCTTTGAGTCGATTCGATAACAAATGACGAAAACGGACGGATTTCTCAGGTTTTTACTACATATGAACTCTTTTCACATTCTCCCATCTAACTCGGCTGCTAGTCCTCCTTTCATGCAGAATCTTAAGGTCCTAGCTCATGTCAAAGGCACCAAAGCCAGCTAAAATGTCAATAATCGATACCTAAAACTTGAATAGTACTACTTCTTACTGGCTATTACATCAACTTAGAAGCTTCATGTGTGTTCTACTATGGTGCTTTTAGTGTCTCCGCATACGGCAGCACGCGACATAGCTTTGCAGACGATAAGTACAACCGTTTCAGAGAGAAGAGCGGCCAATATGACGATCTGGCTTTAAGTCGATTCGAAAACAAATGACGAAAACGGACGGATTTCTCAGGTTTTTACTACATATGAACACTTTTCACATTCTCCCATGCAACTCGGGTGCTAGACCTCCTTTCATGCAGTGTCTTACGGTCCTAGCTCATGTACAAGGCACCAAAGCCAGCTAAAAAGTCAATAATCGATAACTAAAACTTGTATTGTACTACTTCTTACTGGCTATTACATCAACTTAGAAGGTTCATCTGTGTATTACTATGGTGCTTTTAGTGTCTCCGGATACCGCAACACGCGACATAGCTTAGCAGACGATAAGTACAACCGTTTCAGGGAGAAGAGCGTCCAATGTGACGATCTGGCTTTAATTCGATTCGATAACTAATGACGAAAACGGACGGATTTCTCAGGTTTTTACTACATATGAACACTTTTCACATTCTCCCGTACAACTCGGCTGCTAGTCCTCCTTTCACGCAGAATCTTAAGGTCCTAGCTCATGTCCAAGGCACAAAAGCCAGCTAAAAAATCAATAATCGATACCTAAAACTTGAATTGTACTACTTCTTACTGGCTATTACATCAACTTAGAAGGTTCATCTGTATTCTTCTATGGTGCTTTTAGTGTCTCCGCATACCGCAGCACGCGAAATAGCTTTGCAGTCGATAAGTACAACCGTTTCAGAGAGAAGAGCGGCAAACGTGACGATCTGGCTTTAAGTCGATTCGACAACAAATGACGAAAACGGACGGATTTCTCAGGTTTTTACTACATATGAACACTTTTCACATTCTCCCATGAACTCGGCTGCTAGTCCTCCTTTCATGCAGAATCTTAAGGTCCTAGCTCATGTCCAAGGCACCAAAGCCAGCTAAAAAGTCAATAATCGATACCTAAAACTTGAATTGTACTACTTCTTACTTGCTATTACATCAACTTAGAAGCTTCATCTGTGTCCTACTATGGTGCTTTTAGTGTCTCCGAATACCGCAGCACGCGACATAGCTTTGCAGACGATAAGTACAACCGTTTCAGACAGAAGAGCGGCCAATGTGACGATCTGGCTTTAAGTCGATTCGATAACAAATGACGAAAACGGACGGATTTCTCAGGTTTTTACTACATATGAACACTTTCACATTCTCCCATGCAACGCGGCTGCTAGTCCTTCTTTCATGCAGAATCTTACGGTCCTAGCTCATGTCCAAGGCACCAAAGCCAGCTAAAAAGTCAATAATCGATAACTAAAAATTGTATTGTACTACTTCTTACTGGCTATTACATCAACTTAGAAGGTTCATCTGTGTATTACTATGGTGCTTTTAGTGTCTCCGGATACCGCAACACGCGACATAGCTTAGCAGACGATAAGTACAACCGTTTCAGACAGCAGAGCGGCCAATGCGGCGATCTGACTTTAAGTCGATTCGATAACAAATGACGAAAACGGACGGATCTCTCAGGTTTTTACTACATATGAACACTTTTCACATTCTCCCGTGCAACTCGGCAGCTAATCCTCCTTTCATGCAGATTCTTAAGGTCCTAGCTCATGTCCAAGGCACCAAAGCTAGCTAAAAAGTCAATAATCGATACCTAAAACTTTAATTGTACTACTTCTTACTGGCTATTACATCAACTTAGAAGTTTCATCTGTGTTCTACTATGGGTCTTTTAGTTTCTCCTCATACCGCAGCACGCGACATAGCTTTGCAGGCGATAAGTACAACCGTTTCAGGGAGAAGAGCGTCCAATGTGACGATCTGGCTTTAAGTCGATTCGATAACAAATGACGAAAACGGACGGATTTCTCAGGTTTTTACTACATATGAACACTTTTCACATTCTCCCGTGCAACTCGGCTGCTAGTTCTCCTTTCACGTAGAATCTTAAGGTGCTAGCTCATGTCCAAGGCACCAAAGCCAGCTAAAAAATCAATAATCGATACCTAAAACTTGAATTGTACTACTTCTTACTGGCTATTACATCAACTTAGAGGCTTCATCTGTATCCTACTATGGTGCTTTTAGTGTCTCCGAATACCGCAGCACGCGACATAGCTTTGCAGACGATAAGTACAACCGTTTCAGACAGAAGAGCGGCCAATGTGACGATCTGGCTTTGAGTCGATTCGATAACAAATGACGAAAACGGACGGATTTCTCAGGTTTTTACTACATATGAACTCTTTTCACATTCTCCCATCTAACTCGGCTGCTAGTCCTCCTTTCATGCAGAATCTTAAGGTCCTTGCTCATGTCAAAGGCACCAAAGCCAGCTAAAATGTCAATAATCGATACCTAAAACTTGAATTGTACTACTTCTTACTGGCTATTACATCAACTTAGAAGCTTCATGTGTGTTCTACTATGGTGCTTTTAGTGTCTCCGCATACGGCAGCACGCGACATAGCTTTGCAGACGATAAGTACAACCGTTTCAGAGAGAAGAGCGGCCAATATGACGATCTGGCTTTAAGTCGATTCGAAAACAAATGACGAAAACGGACGGATTTCTCAGGTTTTTACTACATATGAACACTTTTCACATTCTCCCATGCAACTCGGGTGCTAGACCTCCTTTCATGCAGTGTCTTACGGTCCTAGCTCATGTCCAAGGCACCAAAGCCAGCTAAAAAGTCAATAATCGATAACTAGAACTTGTATTGTACTACTTCTTACTGGCTATTACATCAACTTAGAAGGTTCATCTGCGTATTACTATGGTGCTTTTAGTGTCTCCGGATACCGCAACACGCAACATAGCTTAGCAGACGATAAGTACAACCGTTTCAGGGAGAAGAGCGTCCAATGTGACGATCTGGCTTTAAGTCGATTCGATAACAAATGACGAAAACGGACGGATTTCTCAGGTTTTTACTACATATGAACACTTTTCACATTCTCCCGTACAACTCGGCTGCTAGTCCTCCTTTCACGCAGAATCTTAAGGTCCTAGCTCATGTCCAAGGCACCAAAGCCAGCTAAAAAATCAATAATCGATACCTAAAACTTGAATTGTACTACTTCTTACTGGCTATTACATCAACTTAGAAGGTTCATCTGTATTCTTCTATGGTGCTTTTAGTGTCTCCGCATACCGCAGCACGCGAAATAGCTTTGCAGTCGATAAGTACAACCGTTTCAGAGAGAAGAGCGGCAAACGTGACGATCTGGCTTGAAGTCGATTCGACAACAAATGACGAAAACGGACGGATTTCTCAGGTTTTTACTACATATGAACACTTTTCACATTCTCCCGTGCAACTCGGCAGCTAATCCTCCTTTCATGCAGATTCTTAAGGTCCTAGCTCATGTCCAAGGCACCAAAGCTAGCTAAAAAGTCAATAATCGATACCTAAAACTTTAATTGTATTACTTCTTACTGGCTATTACATCAACTTAGAAGTTCCATCTGTGTTCTACTATGGTGCTTTTAGTGTCTCCTCATACCGCAGCACGCGACATAGCTTTGCAGACGATAAGTACAACCGTTTCAGGGAGAAGAGCGTCCAATGTGACGATCTGGCTTTAAGTCGATTCGATAACAAATGACGAAAACGGACGGATTTCTCAGGTTTTTACTACATATGAACACTTTTCACATTCTCCCGTGCAACTCGGCTGCTAGTCCTCCTTTCACGCAGAATCTTAAGGTGCTAGCTCATGTCCAAGGCACCAAAGCCAGCTAAAAAATCAATAATCGATACCTAAAACTTGAATTGTACTACTTCTTACTTGCTATTACATCAACTTAGAAGCTTCATCTGTGTCCTACTATGGTGCTTTTAGTGTCTCCGAATACCGCAGCACGCGACATAGCTTTGCAGACGATAAGTACAACCGTTTCAGACAGAAGAGTGGCCAATGTGACGATCTGGCTTTGAGTCGATTCGATAACAAATGACGAAAACGGACGGATTTCTCAGGTTTTTACTACATATGAACTCTTTTCACATTCTCCCATCTAACTCGGCTGCTAGTCCTCCTTTCATGCAGAATCTTAAGGTCCTAGCTCATGTCAAAAGCACCAAAGCCAGCTAAAATGTCAATAATCGATACCTAAAACTTGAATTGTACTACTTCTTACTGGCTATTACATCAACTTAGAAGCTTCATGTGTGTTCTACTATGGTGCTTTTAGTGTCTCCGCATACGGCAGCACGCGACATAGCTTTGCAGACGATAAGTACAACCGTTTCAGAGAGAAGAGCGGCCAATATGACGATCTGGCTTTAAGTCGATTCGAAAACAAATGACGAAAACGGACGGATTTCTCAGGTTTTTACTACATATGAACACTTTTCACATTCTCCCATGCAACTCGGGTGCTAGACCTCCTTTCATGCAGTGTCTTACGGTCCTAGCTCATGTCCAAGGCACCAAAGCCAGCTAAAAAGTCAATAATCGATAACTAGAACTTGTATTGTACTACTTCTTACTGGCTATTACATCAACTTAGAAGGTTCATCTGTGTATTACTATGGTGCTTTTAGTGTCTCCGGATACCGCAACACGCAACATAGCTTAGCAGACGATAAGTACAACCGTTTCAGGGAGAAGAGCGTCCAATGTGACGATCTGGCTTTAAGTCGATTCGATAACAAATGACGAAAACATAAGGATTTCTCAGGTTTTTACTACATATGAACACTTTTCACATTCTCCCGTACAACTCGGCTGCTAGTCCTCCTTTCACGCAGAATCTTAAGGTCCTAGCTCATGTCCAAGGCACCAAAGCCAGCTAAAAAATCAATAATCGATACCTAAAACTTGAATTGTACTACTTCTTACTGGCTATTACATCAACTTAGAAGGTTCATCTGTATTCTTCTATGGTGCTTTTAGTGTCTCCGCATACCGCAGCACGCGAAATAGCTTTGCAGTCGATAAGTACAACCGTTTCAGAGAGAAGAGCGGCAAACGTGACGATCTGGCTTGAAGTCGATTCGACAACAAATGACGAAAACGGACGGATTTCTCAGGTTTTTACTACATATGAACACTTTTCACATTCTCCCGTGCAACTCGGCAGCTAATCCTCCTTTCATGCAGATTCTTAAGGTCCTAGCTCATGTCCAAGGCACCAAAGCTAGCTAAAAAGTCAATAATCGATACCTAAAACTTTAATTGTATTACTTCTTACTGGCTATTACATCAACTTAGAAGTTCCATCTGTGTTCTACTATGGTGCTTTTAGTGTCTCCTCATACCGCAGCACGCGACATAGCTTTGCAGACGATAAGTACAACCGTTTCAGGGAGAAGAGCGTCCAATGTGACGATCTGGCTTTAAGTCGATTCGATAACAAATGACGAAAACGGACGGATTTCTCAGGTTTTTACTACATATGAACACTTTTCACATTCTCCCGTGCAACTCGGCTGCTAGTCCTCCTTTCACGCAGAATCTTAAGGTGCTAGCTCATGTCCAAGGCACCAAAGCCAGCTAAAAAATCAATAATCGATACCTAAAACTTGAATTGTACTACTTCTTACTTGCTATTACATCAACTTAGAAGCTTCATCTGTGTCCTACTATGGTGCTTTTAGTGTCTCCGAATACCGCAGCACGCGACATAGCTTTGCAGACGATAAGTACAACCGTTTCAGACAGAAGAGCGGCCAATGTGACGATCTGGCTTTGAGTCGATTCGATAACAAATGACGAAAACGGACGGATTTCTCAGGTTTTTACTACATATGAACTCTTTTCACATTCTCCCATCTAACTCGGCTGCTAGTCCTCCTTTCATGCAGAATCTTAAGGTCCTAGCTCATGTCAAAAGCACCAAAGCCAGCTAAAATGTCAATAATCGATACCTAAAACTTGAATTTTACTACTTCTTACTGGCTATTACATCAACTTAGAAGCTTCATGTGTGTTCTACTATGGTGCTTTTAGTGTCTCCGCATACGGCAGCACGCGACATAGCTTTGCAGACGATAAGTACAACCGTTTCAGAGAGAAGAGCGGCCAATATGACGATCTGGCTTTAAGTCGATTCGAAAACAAATGACGAAAACGGACGGATTTCTCAGGTTTTTACTACATATGAACACTTTTCACATTCTCCCATGCAACTCGGGTGCTAGACCTCCTTTCATGCAGTGTCTTACGGTCCTAGCTCATGTCCAAGGCACCAAAGCCAGCTAAAAAGTCAATAATCGATAACTAAAACTTGTATTGTACTACTCCTTACTGGCTATTACATCAACTTAGAAGGTTCATCTGTGTATTACTATGGTGCTTTTAGTGTCTCCGGATACCGCAACACGCGACATAGCTTAGCAGTACAACCGTTTCAGGGAGAAGAGCGTCCAATGTGACGATCTGGCTTTAAGTCGATTCGATAACAAATGACGAAAACGGACGGATTTCTCAGGTTTTTGCTACATATGAACACTTTTCACATTCTCCCGTACAACTCGGCTGCTAGTCCTCCTTTCACGCAGAATCTTAATGTCCTAGCTCATGTCCAAGGCACCAAAGCCAGCTAAAAAATCAATAATCGATACCTAAAACTTGAATTGTACTACTTCTTACTGGCTATTACATCAACTTAGAAGGTTCATCTGTATTCTTCTATGGTGCTTTTAGTGTCTCCGCATACCGCAGCACGCGAAATAGCTTTGCAGTCGATAAGTACAACCGTTTCAGAGAGAAGAGCGGCAAACGTGACGATCTGGCTTTAAGTCGATTCGACAACAAATGACGAAAACGGACGGATTTCTCAGGTTTTTTACTACATATGAACACTTTTCACATTCTCCCATGAACTCGGCTGCTAGTCCTCCTTTCATGCAGAATCTTAAGGTCCTAGCTCATGTCCAAGGCACCAAAGCCAGCTAAAAAGTCAATAATCGATACCTAAAACTTGAATTGTACTACTTCTTACTTGCTATTACTTCAACTTAGAAGCTTCATCTGTGTCCTACTATGGTGCTTTTAGTGTCTCCGAATACCGCAGCACGCGACATAGCTTTGCAGACGATAAGTACAACCGTTTCAGACAGAAGAGCGGCCAATGTGACGATCTGGCTTTAAGTCGATTCGATAACAAATGACGAAAACGGACGGATTTCTCAGGTTTTTACTACATATGAACACTTTTCACATTCTCCCGTGCAACTCGGCAGCTAATCCTCCTTTCATGCAGATTCTTAAGGTCCTAGCTCATGTCCAAGGCACCAAAGCCAGCTAAAAAGTCAATAATCGATACCTAAAACTTTAATTGTACTACTTCTTACTGGCTATTACATCAACTTAGAAGTTTCATCTGTGTTCTACTATGGTGCTTTTAGTGTCTCCTCATACCGCAGCACGCGACATAGCTTTGCAGACGATAAGTACAACCGTTTCAGGGTGAAGAGCGTCCAATGTGACGATCTGGCTTTAAGTCGATTCGATAACAAATAACGAAAACGGACGGATTTCTCAGGTTTTTACTACATATGAACACTTTTCACATTCTCCCGTGCAACTCGGCTGCTAGTTCTCCTTTAACGTAGAATCTTAAGGTGCTAGCTCATGTCCAAGGCACCAAAGCCAGCTAAAAAATCAATAATCGATACCTAAAACTTGAATTGTACTACTTCTTACTGGCTATTACATCAACTTAGAGGCTTCATCTGTGTTCTACTATGGTGCTTTTAGTGTCTCCACATACCGCAGCACGCGACATAGCTTTGCAGACGATAAGTACGACCGTTTCAGAGAGAAGAGCTGCCAATGTGACGATCTGGCTTTAAGTCGATTCGATAACAAATGACGAAAACGGACGGATTTCTCAGGTTTTTACTACATATGAACTCTTTTCACATTCTCCCATCTAACTCGGCTGCTAGTCCTCCTTTCATGCAGAATCTTAAGGTCCTAGCTCATGTCAAAGGCACCAAAGCCAGCTAAAATGTCAATAATCGATACCTAAAACTTGAATTTTACTACTTCTTATTTGCTATTACATCAACTTAGAAGCTTCATGTGTGTTCTACTATGGTGCTTTTAGTGTCTCCGCATACGGCAGCACGCGACATAGCTTTGCAGACGATAAGTACAACCGTTTCAGAGAGAAGAGCGGCCAATATGACGATCTGGCTTTACGTCGATTCGAAAACAAATGACGAAAACGGACGGATTTCTCAGGTTTTTACTACATATGAACACTTTTCACATTCTCCCGTACAACTCGGCTGCTAGTCCTCCTTTCACGCAGAATCTTAAGGTCCTAGCTCATGTCCAAGGCACCAAAGCCAGCTAAAAAATCAATAATCGATACCTAAAACTTGAATTATACTACTTCTTACTGGCTATTACATCAACTTAGAAGGTTCATCTGTATTCTTCTATGGTGCTTTTAGTGTCTCCGCATACCGCAGCACGCGAAATAGCTTTGCAGTCGATAAGTACAACCGTTTCAGAGAGAAGAGCGGCAAACGTGACGATCTGGCTTGAAGTCGATTCGACAACAAATGACGAAAACGGACGGATTTCTCAGGTTTTTACTACATATGAACACTTTTCACATTCTCCCATGAACTCGGCTGCTAGTCCTCCTTTCATGCAGAATCTTAAGGTCCTAGCTCATGTCCAAGGCACCAAAGCCAGCTAAAAAGTCAATAATCGATACCTAAAACTTGAATTGTACTACTTCTTACTTGCTATTACATCAACTTAGAAGCTTCATCTGTGTCCTACTATGGTGCTTTTAGTGTCTCCGGATACCGCAGCACGCGACATGGCTTTGCAGACCATAAGTACAACCGTTTCAGACAGAAGAGCGGCCAATGTGACGATCTGGCTTTAAGTCGATTCGATAACAAATGACGAAAACGGACGGATTTCTCAGGTTTTTACTACATATGAACACTTTCACATTCTCCCATGCAACGCGGCTGCTAGTCCTTCTTTCATGCAGAATGTTACGGTCCTAGCTCATGTCCAAGGCACCAAAGCCAGCTAAAAAGTCAATAATCGATAACTAAAACTTGTATTGTACTACTTCTTACTGGCTATTACATCAACTTAGAAGGTTCATCTGTGTATTACTATGGTGCTTTTAGTGTCTCCGGATACCGCAACACGCGACATAGCTTAGCAGACGATAAGTACAACCGTTTCAGACAGCAGAGCGGCCAATGCGGCGATCTGACTTTAAGTCGATTCGATAACAAATGACGAAAACGGACGGATTTCTCAGGTTTTTACTACATATGAACACTTTTCACATTCTTCCGTGCAACTCGGCTGCTAGTCCTCCTTTCACGCAGAATCTTAAGGTCCTACCTCATGTCCAAGGCACCAAAGTGAGCTAAAAAATTAATAATCGATACCTAAAACTTGAATTGTACTACTTCTTACTGGCTATTACATCAACTTAGAAGCTTCATCTGTGTTCTACTATGGTGCTTTTAGTGTCTCCACATACCGCAGCACGCGACATAGCTTTGCAGACGATAAGTACAACCGTTTCAGAGAGAAGAGCGTCCAATGTGACGATCTGGCTTTAAGTCGATTCGATAACAAATGACGAAAACGGACGGATTTATCAGGTTTTTACTACATATGAACACTTTTCACATTCTCCCGTGCAACTCGGCTGCTAGTCCTCCTTTCATGCAGAATCTTAAGGTCCTAGCTCATGTCCAAGGCACCAAAGCCAGCTAAAAAGTCAATAATCTATAATTAAAACTTGAATTGTACTACTTCTTAATGGCTATTACATCAACTAAAAAGCTTCATCTGTGTTCTACTATGATGCTTTTAGTGTCTCCGCATACCGCAACACGCGACATAACTTTGCAGACGATAAGGACAACCGTTTCAGAGAGAAGAGCGGCCAACGTGACGATCTGGCTTTGAGTCGATTCGTTAACAAATGACGAAAACGGACGGATTTCTCAGGTTTTTACTACATATGAACTCTTTTCACATTCTCCCATGCAACTCGGCTGCTAGTCCACCTTTCATGCAGAATCTTAAGGTCCTAGCTCATGTCAAAGGCTCCAAAGCCAGCTAAAAAGTCAATAATCGATACCTAAAACGTGAATTGTACTACTTCTTACTGGCTATTACATCAACTTAGAAGCTTCATGTGTGTTCTACAATGGTGCTTTTAGTGTCTCCGAATACCGCAGCATGCGACATAGCTTTGCAGACGATAAGTACAACCGTTTCAGAGAGAAGAGCGGCCAATATGACGATCTGGCTTTAAGTCGATTCGAAAACAAATGACGAAAACGGACGGATTTCTCAGGTTTTTACTACATATGAACACTTTTCACATTCTCCCGTGCAACTCGGCTGCTAGTCCTCCTTTCATGCAGAATCTTAAGGTCCTAGCTCATGGCCAAGGCACCAAAGGCAGCTAAAAAGTCAATAATCTATACCTAAAACTTGAATTGTACTACTTCTTACTGGCTATTACATCAACTAAAAAGCTTCATCTGTTGTACTATGGTGCTTTTAGTGTCTCCGCATACCGCAACACGCGACATAACTTTGCAGACGATAAGGACAACCGTTTCAGAGAGAAGAGCGGCCAACGTGACGATCTGGCTTTGAGTCGATTCGTTAACAAATGACGTAAACGGACGGATTTCTCAGGTTTTTACTACATATGAACTCTTTTCACATTCTCCCATGCAACTCGGCTGCTAGTCCTCCCTTCATGCAGAATCTTAAGGTCCAAGCTCATGTCAAAGGCTTCAAAGCCAGCTAAAAAGTCAATAATCGATACCTAAAACGTGAATTGTACTACTTCTTACTGGCTATTACATCAACTTAGAAGCTTCATGTGTGTTCTACTATGGTGCTTTTAGTGTCTCCGAATACCGCAGCATGCGACATAGCTTTGCAGACGATAAGTACAACCGTTTCAGGGAGAAGATCGTCCAATGTGACGATCTGGCTTTAAGTCGATTCGATAACAAATGACGAAAACGGACGGATTTCTCAGGTTTTTACTACATATGAATACTTTTCACATCCTCCCGTGCAATGCGGCCGCTAATCATCCTTTCATGCAAAATCTTAAGTTCCTAGCTCATGTCGAAGGCAATAAAGAAGGGTAAAAAGTCAATAATCGATGAATAAAACTTCAATTGTACCACTTCTTACTGGCTATTACATCAACTTAGAAGCTTCATCTGTGTTCTACTATGGTGCTTCTAGTGTCTCCGCATACCGCAGCATGCGACATAGCTTTGCAGACGATAAGTACAACCGTTTCAGAGAGAAGAGCGGCCAATATGACGATCTGGCTTTAAGTCGATTCGAAAACAAATGACGAAAACGGACGGATTTCTCAGGTTTTTACTACATATGAACACTTTTCACATTCTCCCATGCAACTCGGCTGCTAGACCTCCTTTCATGCAGAGTCTTACGGTCCTAGCTCATGTCCAAGGCACCAAAGCCAGCTAAAAATTCAATAATCGATAACTAAAACTTGTATTGTACTACTTCTTACTGGCTATTACATCATTTTAGAAGGTTCATCTGTGTATTACTATGGCGCTTTTAGTGTCTCCGGATACCGCAACACGCGACATAGCTTAGCAGACGATAAGTACAACCGTTTCAGACAGAAGAGCGGCCAATGCGGCGATCTGACTTTAAGTCGATTCGATAACAAATGACGAAAACGGACGAATTTCTCAGGTTTTTACTACATATGAACACTTTTCACATTCTCCCGTGCAACTCGGCTGCTAGTCCTCCTTTCATGCAGAATCTTAAGGTCCTAGCTCATGTCCAAGGCACCAAAGCCAGCTAAAAAGTCAATAATCGATACCTAAAACTTAAATTTTACTACTTCTTACTGGCTATTTTTTCAACTTAGAAACTTCATCTGTGTTCTACTATGGTGCTTTTAGTGTCTCCACATACCGCAGCACGCGACATAGCTTTGCAGATGATAAGTACGACCGTTTCAGAGAGAAGAGCGGCCAATGTGACGATCTGGCTTTAAGTCGATTCGATAACAAATGACGAAAACGGACGGATTTCTCAGGTTTTTACTACATATGAACACTTTTCACATTCTCCCGTGTAACGCGGCTGCTAGTCCCAATTCCATGCAAAATCTTGATTTCCTAACTCATGTCCAAGGAACCAAAGAAAGGTAAAAAGCCAATAATCGATACCTAAAACTTGAATTGTACTACTTCTTACTGGCTATTACATCAACTTAGAAACTTCATCCGTGTTCTACTATGGTGCTTTTAGTGTCTACACATAATGCAGCACGCGACATAACATTGCAGACGATAAGTACAACCGTTTCAGACAGAAGAGCGGCCAATGTGACGATCTGGCTTTGAGTCGATTCGATAACAAATGACGAAAACGGACGGATTTCTCAGGTTTTTACTACATATGAACACTTTTCACATTCTCCCGTGCAACTCGGCTGGTAGTCCTCCTTTCATGCAGAATCTTAAGGTCCTAGCTCATGTTTAAGGCACCAAAGCCAGCTAAAAAGTCAATAATCTATACCTAAAACTTGAATTGTACTACTTCTTACTGGCTATTACATCAACTTAAAAGCTTCATCTGTGTTCTACTATAATGCTTTTAGTGTCTCCGCATACCGCAACACGCGACATATCTTGGCAGACGATAAGGACAACCGTTTCAGAGAGAAGAGCGGCCATTGTGACGATCTGGCTTTGAGTCGATTCGTTAACAAATGACGAAAACGGACGGATTTCTCAGGTTTTTACTACATATGAACACTTTTCACATTCTCCCATGCAACTCGGCTGCTAGACCTCCTTTCATGCAGAGTCTTACGGTCCTAGCTCATGTCCAAGGCACCAAAGCCAGCTAAAAATTCAATAATCGATAACTAAAACTTGTATTGTACTACTTCTTACTGGCTATTACATCATTTTAGAAGGTTCATCTGTGTATTACTATGGTGCTTTTAGTGTCTCCGGATACCGCAAAACGCGACATAGCTTTGCAGACGATAAGTACGACCGTTTCAGAGAGAAGAGCGTCCAATGTGACGATCTGGCTTTAAGTCGATTCGATAACAAATGACGAAAACGGACGGATTTCTCAGCTTTTTACTACATATGAACACTTTTCACATTCTCCCGTGCAACTCGGCTGCTAGTCCTCCTTTCATGCAGAATCTTAAGGTCCTAGCTCATGTCCAAGGTACCAAAGCCAGCTAAAAAGTCAATAATCTATACCCAAAACTTGAATTGTACTACTTCTTACTGGCTATTACATCAACTAAAAAGCTTCATCTGTGTCCTACTATGGTGCTTTTAGTGTCTCCGCATACCGCAACACGCGACATAACTTTGCAGACGATAAGGACAACCGTTTCAGAGAGAAGAGCGGCCAACGTGACGATCTGGCTTTGAGTCGATTCGTTAACAAATGACGAAAACGGACGGATTTCTCAGGTTTTTACTACATATGAACTCTTTTCACATTCTCCCATGCAACTCGGCTGCTAGTCCTCCTTTCATGCAGAATCTTAAGGTCCTAGCTCATGTCAAAGGCTCCAAAGCCAGCTAAAAAGTCAATAATCGATACCTAAAACGTGAATTGTACTACTTCTTACTGGCTATTACATCAACTTAGAAGCTTCATGTGTGTTCTACTATGGTGCTTTTAGTGTCTCCGAATACCGCAGCATGCGATCTGGCTTTAAGTCGATTCGATTACAAATGACGAAAACGGACGGATTTCTCAGGTTTTTACTACATATGAATACTTTTCACATTCTCCCGTGCAATGCGGCCGATAATCCTCTTTTCATGCAAAATCTTAAGTTCCTAGCTCATGTCGAAGGCAACAAAGAAGGGTAAAAAGTCAATAATCGGTGAATAAAACTTCAATTGTACCACTTCTTACTGGCTATTACATCAACTTAGAAGCTTCATCTGTGTTCTACTATGGTGCTTCTAGTGTCTCCGCATACCGCAGCATGCGACATAGCTTTGCAGACGATAAGTACAACCGTTTCAGAGAGAAGAGCGGCCAATATGACGATCTGGCTTTAAGTCGATTCGAAAACAAATGACGAAAACGGACGGATTTCTCAGGTTTTTACTACATATGAACACTTTTCACATTCTCCGGTGCAACTCGGCTGCTAGTCCTCCTTTCATGCAGAATCTTAAGTTCCTAGCTCATGTCCAAGGCACCAAAGCCAGCTAAAAAGTCAATAATCGATACCTAAAGCTTAAATTGTACTACTTCTTACTGGCTATTACTTCAACTTAGAAACTTCATCTGTGTTGTACTATGGTGCTTTTAGTGTCTCCACATACCGCAGCACGCGACATAGCTTTGCAGATGATAAGTACGACCGTTTCAGAGAGAAGAGCGGCCAATGTGACGATCTCGCTTTAAGTCGATTCGATAACAAATGACGAAAACGGACGGATTTCTCAGGTTTTTACTACATATGAACACTTTTCACATTCTCCCGTGTAACGCGGCTGCTAGTCCCAATTTCATGCAAAATCTTGATTTCCTAACTCATGTCCAAGGAACCAAAGAAAGGTGAAAGTCAATAATCGATACCTAAAACTTGAATTGTACTACTTCTTACTGGCTATTACATCAACTTAGAAACTTCATCCGTGTTCTACTATGGTGCTTTTAGTGTCTACACATAATGCAGCACGCGACATAACATTGCAGACGATAAGTACAACCGTTTCAGACAGAAGAGCGGCCAATGTGACGATCTGGCTTTGAGTCGATTCGATAACAAATGACGAAAACGGACGGATTTCGCAGGTTTTTACTACATATGAACACTTTTCACATTCTCCCGTGCAACTCGGCTGGTAGTCCTCCTTTCATGCAGAATCTTAAGGTCCTAGCTCATGTTTAAGGCACCAAAGCCAGCTAAAAAGTCAATAATCTATACCTAAAACTTGAATTGTACTACTTCTTACTGGCTATTACATCAACTTAAAAGCTTCATCTGTGTTCTACTATAATGCTTTTAGTGTCTCCGCATACCGCAACACGCGACATATCTTGGCAGACGATAAGGACAACCGTTTCAGAGAGAAGAGCGGCCAATGTGACGATCTGGCTTTGAGTCGATTCGTTAACAAATGACGAAAACGGACGGATTTCTCAGGTTTTTACTACATATGAACTCTTTTCACATTCTCCCATGCAACTCGGCTGCTAGTCCTCCTTTCATGCAGAATCTTAAGGTCCTAGCTCATGTCAAAGGCACCAAAGCCAGCTAAAAAGTCAATAATCGATACCTAAACCGTGAATTGTACTACTTCTTACTGGCTATTACATCAACTTAGAAGCTTCATGTGTGTTCTATTATGGTGCTTTTAGTGTCTCCGCATACCGCAGCAGGCGAAATAGCTTTGCAGACGATAAGTACAACCGTTTCATAGAGAAGAGCGGCCAATGTGACGATCTGGCTTTGTGTCGATTCGATAACAAATGACGAAAACGGACGGATTTCTTAGGTTTGTGCTACATATGTACACTTTTCACATTTCCCGTGCAACTCGGCGGCTAGTCCTCCTTTCATGCAGATTCTCAAGGTCCTAGATCATGTCCAAGGCACCAAAGCCAGCTAAAACGTCAATAATCGATACCTAAAACTTAAATTGTACTACTTCTTACTGGCTATTACTTCAACTTAGAAACTTCATCTGTGTACTACTATATTGATTTTAGTGGCTCCGGATACCGCAGCACGCGACATAGCTTTGCAGACGATAAGTACAACCGTTTCAGACAGAAGAGCGGCCAATGTGACGATCTGGCTTTAAGTCGATTCGATAACAAATGACGAAAACGGACGGGTTTCTCAGGTTTTTACTACATATGAACCCTTTTCACATACTCCCGTGCAACTCGGCTACTAGTCCTACTTTCATGCAGAATCTTAAGGTCCTAGCTCATGTCCAAGGCACCAAAGCCAGCTAAAAAGTCAATAATCGATACCTAAAACTTGAATTGTACTACCTCTTACTGGCTATTACATCAACTTAGAAGTTTCATCTGTGTTCTACTATGGTGCTTTTAGTGTCTCCGCATACCGCAGCACGCGACATAGCTTTGCAGACGATAAGTACATCCGTTTCAGGGAGAAGAGCGGCCAATATGACGATCTGGCTTTAAGTCGATTCGAAAACAAATGACGAAAACGGACGGATTTCAAAGGTTTTTACTACATATGAACACTTTTCACATTCTCCCGTGCAACTCGGCTGCTAGTCCTCCTTTCATGCAGAATCGTAAGGTCCTAGCTCATGTCCAAGGCACCAAAGCCAGCTAAAAAGTCAATAATCGATACCTAAAACTTGAATTGTACTACTTCTTACTGGCTATTACATCAACTTTGATGGATCATCTGTATTCTTCTATGGTGCTTTTAGTGTCTCCGCATTCCGCAGCACGCGAAATAGCTTTGCAGACGATAAGTACAACCGTTTCAGAGAGAAGAGCGGCCAACGTGACGATCTGGCTTTAAGTCGATTCGATAACAAATGACGAAAACGGACGGATTTCTCAGGTTTTTACTACATATGAACACTTTTCACATTCTCCCGTGCAACTCGGCTGCTAGTCCTCCTTTCATGCAGAATCTTAAGGTCCTAGCTCATGTCCAAGGCACCAAAGCCAGCTAAAAAGTCAATAATCGATACCTAAAACTTGAATTGTACTACTTCTTACTGGCTATTACATCAACTTTGAAGGTTCATCTGTATTCTTCTATGGTGCTTTTAGTGTCTCCGCATTCCGCAGCACGCGAAATTGCTTTGCAGACGATAAGTACAACCGTTTCAGAGAGAAGAGCGGCCAACGTGACGATCTGGCTTTAAGTCGATTCGACAACAAATGACGAAAACGGACGGATTTCTCAGGTTTTT
This sequence comes from Schistocerca gregaria, assembly GCF_023897955.1. Taxonomy (NCBI): domain Eukaryota; kingdom Metazoa; phylum Arthropoda; class Insecta; order Orthoptera; family Acrididae; genus Schistocerca; species Schistocerca gregaria. Next base: position 450,123 of record NW_026061908.1, on the reverse strand, counting down.
ACTACATATGAACACTTTTCACATTCTCCCGTGCAACTCGGCTGCTAGTCCTCCTTTCATGCAGAATCTTAAGGTCCTAGCTCATGTCCAAGGCACCAAAGCCAGCTAAAAAGTCAATAATCGATACCTAAAACTTGAATTGTACTACTTCTTACTGGCTATTACATCAACTTTGAAGGTTCATCTGTATTCTTCTATGGTGCTTTTAGTGTCTCCGCATTCCGCAGCACGCGAAATTGCTTTGCAGACGATAAGTACAACCGTTTCAGAGAGAAGAGCGGCCAACGTGACGATCTGGCTTTAAGTCGATTCGACAACAAATGACGAAAACGGACGGATTTCTCAGGTTTTTACTACATATGAACATTTTCACATTCTCCCATGAACTCGGCTGCTAGTCCTCCTTTCATGCAGAATCTTAAGGTCCAAGCTCATGTCCAAGGCAGCAAAGCCAGCTAAAAAGTCAATAATCGATACCTAAAACTTAAATTGTACTACTTCTTACTGGCTATTACTTCAACTTAGAAGCTTCATCTGTGTACTACTATATTGATTTTAGTGTCTCCGGATACCGCAGCACGCGACATAGCTTTGCAGACGATACGTACAACCGTTTCAGGGAGGAGAGCGGCCTATGTGTCGATCTGGCTTTAAGTCGATTCGATAACAAATGACGAAAACGGACGGGTTTCTCAAGTTTTTACTACATGTGAACACTTTTCACATTCTCCCGTGCAACTCGGCTTCTAGTCCTCCTTTCATGTAGAATCTTAAGGTCCTAGCTCATGTCCAAGGCACCAAAGCCAGCTAAAAAGTCAATAATCGATACCTAAAACTTGAATTGTACTACCTCTTACTGGCTATTACATCAACTTAGAAGCTTCATGTGTGTTCTACTATGGTGCTTTTAGTGTCTCCGCATACCGCAGCACGCGACATAGCTTTGCCGACGATAAGTACAACCGTTTCATAGAGAAGAGCGGCCAATGTGACGATCTGGCTTTAAGTCAATTCGAGAACAAAAGACGAAAACGGACGGATTTCTCAGGTTTTTACTACATATGAACACTTTTCACATTCTCCCATGCAACTCGGCTGCTAGACCTCCTTTCATGCAGAATCTTACGGTCCTAGCTCATGTCCAAGGCACCAAAGCCAGCTAAAAAGTCAATAATCGATACCTAAAACTTGAATTGTACTACTTCTTTCTGGCTATTACATCAACTTAGAAGCTTCATCTGTGTATTACTATGGTGCTTTTAGTGTCTCCGGATACCGCAACACGCGACGTAGCTTAGCAGACGATAAGTACAACCGTTTCAGACAAAAGAGCGGCCAATGCGGCGATCTGACTTTAAGTCAATTCGATTACAAATGACGAAAACGGACGGATTTCTCAGGTTTTTACTACATATGAACACTTTTCACATTCTCCCGTGCAACTCGGCTGCTAATCCTCCTTTCATGCAGTATCTTAAGGTCCTAGCTCATGTCCAAGGCACCAAAGCCAGCTAAAAAGTCAATAATCGATACCTAAAACTTTAATTGTACTACTTCTTACTGGCTATTACATCAACTTAGAAGTTTCATCTGTGTTCTACTATGGTGCTTTTAGTGTCTCCTCATACCGCAGCACGCGACATAGCTTTGCAGACGATAAGTACAACCGTTTCAGACAGAAGAGCGGCCAATGTGACGATCTGGCTTTGAGTCGATTCGATAACAAATGACGAAAACGGACGGATTTCTCAGGTTTTTACTACATATGAACACTTTTCACATTCTCCCGTGCAACTCGGCTGCTAGTCCTCCTTTCATGCAGAATCTTAAGGTCCTAGCTCATGTCCAAGGCACCAAAGCCAGCTAAAAAGTCAATAATCTATACCTAAAACTTGAATTGTACTACTTCTTACTGGCTATTACTTCAACTTAAAAGCTTCATCTGTGTTCTACTATGGTGCTTTTAGTGTCTCCGCATACCGGAACACGCGACATATCTTTGCAGACGATAAGGACAACCGTTTCAGAGAGAAGAGCCGTCAATGTGACGACCTGGCTTTGAGTCGATTCGTTAACAAATGACGAAAACGGTCGGATTTCTCAGGTTTTTACTACATATGAACTCTTTTCACATTCTCCCATGCAACTCGGCTGCTAGTCCTCCTTTCATGCAGAATCTTAAGGTCCTAGCTCATGTCCAAGGCACCAAAGCCAGCTAAAAAGTCAATAATCGATACCTAAAACGTGAATTGTACTACTTCTTACTGGCTATTACATCAACTTAGAAGCTTCATGTGTGTTCTACTATGGTGCTTTTAGTGTCTCCGCATACCGCAGCACGCGACATAGCTTTGCAGACGATAAGTGCAACCGTTTCAGAGAGAAGAGCGGCCAATATGACGATCTGGCTTTAAGTCGATTCGAAAACAAATGACGAAAACGGACGGATTTCTCAGGTTTTTACTACATATGAACACTTTTCACATTCTCCCATGCAACTCGGCTGCTAGTCCTCCTTTCATGCAGAATCTTAAGGTCCTAGCTCATGTCCAAGGCACCAAAGCCAGCTAAAAAGTCAATAATCTATACCTAAAACTTGAATTGTACTACTTCTTACTGGCTATTACATCAACTAAAAAGCTTCATCTGTGTTCTACTATGGTGCTTTTAGTGTCTCCGCATACCGCAACACGCGACATAAATTTGCAGACGATAAGGACAACCGTTTCAGAGAGAAGAGCGGCCAACGTGACGATCTGGCTTTCTGTCGATTCGTTAACAAATGACGAAAACGGACGGATTTCTCAGGTTTTTACTACATATGAACTCTTTTCACATTCTCCCATGCAACTCGGCTGCTATTCCTCCTTTCATGCAGAATCTTAAGGTCCTAGCTCATGTCAAAGGCTCCAAAGCCAGCTAAAAAGTCAATAATTGATACCTAAAACGTGAATTGTACTACTTCTTACTGGCTATTACATCAACTTAGAAGCTTCATGTGTGTTCTACTATGGTGCTTTTAGTGTCTCCGAATACCGCAGCATGCGACATAGCTTTGCAGACGATAAGTACAACCGTTTGAGGGAGAAGAGCGTCCAATGTGACGATCTGGCTTTAAGTCGATTCGATTACAAATGACGAAAACGGACGGATTTCTCAGGTTTTTTCTACATATGAATACTTTTCACATTCTCCCGTGCAATGCGGCCGCTAATCCTCCTTTCATGCAAAATCTTAAGTTCCTAGCTCATGTCGAAGGCAACAAAGAAGGGTAAAAAGTCAATAATCGGTGAATAAAACTTCAATTGTACCACTTCTTACTGGCTATTACATCAACTTAGAAGCTTCATCTGTGTTCTACTATGGTGCTTCTAGTGTCTCCGCATACCGCAGCATGCGACATAGCTTTGCAGACGATAAGTACAACCGTTTCAGAGAGAAGAGCGGCCAATATGACGATCTGGCTTTAAGTCGACTCGAAAACAAATGACGAAAACGGACGGATTTCTCAGGTTTTTACTACATATGAACACTTTTCACATTCTCCCATGCAACGCGGCTGCTAGACCTCCTTTCATGCAGAGTCTTACGGTCCTAGCTCATGTCCAAGGCACCAAAGCCAGTTAAAAATTCAATAATCGATAACTAAAACTTGTATTGTACTACTTCTTACTGGCTATTACATCATTTTAGAAGGTTCATCTGTGTATTACTATGGTGCTTTTAGTGTCTCCGGATACCGCAACACGCGACATAGCTTAGCAGACGATAAGTACAACCGTTTCAGACAGAAGAGCGGCCAATGCGGCGATCTGACTTTAAGTCGATTCGATAACAAATGACGAAAACGGACGGATTTCTCAGGTTTTTACTACATATGAACACTTTTCACATTCTCCCGTGCAACTCGGCTGCTAGTCCTCCTTTCATGCAGAATCTTAAGGTCCTAGCTCATGTCCAAGGCACCAAAGCCAGCTAAAAAGTCAATAATCGATACCTAAAGCTTTAATTGTACTACTTCTTACTGGCTATTACTTCAACTTAGAAACTTCATCTGTGTTCTACTATGGTGCTTTTAGTGTCTCCACATACCGCAGCACGCGACATAGCTTTGCAGATGATAAGTACGACCGTTTCAGAGAGAAGAGCGGCCAATGTGACGATCTGGCTTTGAGTCGATTCGATAACAAATGACGAAAACGGACGGATTTCTCAGGTTTTTACTACATATGAACACTTTTCACATTCTCCCGTGCAACTCGGCTGCTAGTCCTCCTTTCATGCAGAATCTTAAGGTCCTAGCTCATGTCCAAGGCACCAAAGCCAGCTAAAAAGTCAATAATCTATACCTAAAACTTGAATTGTACTACTTCTTACTGGCTATTACTTCAACTTAAAAGCTTCATCTGTGTTCTACTATGGTGCTTTTAGTGTCTCCGCATACCGGAACACGCGACATATCTTTGCAGACGATAAGGACAACCGTTTCAGAGAGAAGAGCCGTCAATGTGACGACCTGGCTTTGAGTCGATTCGTTAACAAATGACGAAAACGGTCGGATTTCTCAGGTTTTTACTACATATGAACTCTTTTCACATTCTCCCATGCAACTCGGCTGCTAGTCCTCCTTTCATGCAGAATCTTAAGGTCCTAGCTCATGTCCAAGGCACCAAAGCCAGCTAAAAAGTCAATAATCGATACCTAAAACGTGAATTGTACTACTTCTTACTGGCTATTACATCAACTTAGAAGCTTCATGTGTGTTCTACTATGGTGCTTTTAGTGTCTCCGCATACCGCAGCACGCGACATAGCTTTGCAGACGATAAGTGCAACCGTTTCAGAGAGAAGAGCGGCCAATATGACGATCTGGCTTTAAGTCGATTCGAAAACAAATGACGAAAACGGACGGATTTCTCAGGTTTTTACTACATATGAACACTTTTCACATTCTCCCATGCAACTCGGCTGCTAGTCCTCCTTTCATGCAGAATCTTAAGGTCCTAGCTCATGTCCAAGGCACCAAAGCCAGCTAAAAAGTCAATAATCTATACCTAAAACTTGAATTGTACTACTTCTTACTGGCTATTACATCAACTAAAAAGCTTCATCTGTGTTCTACTATGGTGCTTTTAGTGTCTCCGCATACCGCAACACGCGACATAAATTTGCAGACGATAAGGACAACCGTTTCAGAGAGAAGAGCGGCCAACGTGACGATCTGGCTTTCTGTCGATTCGTTAACAAATGACGAAAACGGACGGATTTCTCAGGTTTTTACTACATATGAACTCTTTTCACATTCTCCCATGCAACTCGGCTGCTATTCCTCCTTTCATGCAGAATCTTAAGGTCCTAGCTCATGTCAAAGGCTCCAAAGCCAGCTAAAAAGTCAATAATTGATACCTAAAACGTGAATTGTACTACTTCTTACTGGCTATTACATCAACTTAGAAGCTTCATGTGTGTTCTACTATGGTGCTTTTAGTGTCTCCGAATACCGCAGCATGCGACATAGCTTTGCAGACGATAAGTACAACCGTTTGAGGGAGAAGAGCGTCCAATGTGACGATCTGGCTTTAAGTCGATTCGATTACAAATGACGAAAACGGACGGATTTCTCAGGTTTTTTCTACATATGAATACTTTTCACATTCTCCCGTGCAATGCGGCCGCTAATCCTCCTTTCATGCAAAATCTTAAGTTCCTAGCTCATGTCGAAGGCAACAAAGAAGGGTAAAAAGTCAATAATCGGTGAATAAAACTTCAATTGTACCACTTCTTACTGGCTATTACATCAACTTAGAAGCTTCATCTGTGTTCTACTATGGTGCTTCTAGTGTCTCCGCATACCGCAGCATGCGACATAGCTTTGCAGACGATAAGTACAACCGTTTCAGAGAGAAGAGCGGCCAATATGACGATCTGGCTTTAAGTCGACTCGAAAACAAATGACGAAAACGGACGGATTTCTCAGGTTTTTACTACATATGAACACTTTTCACATTCTCCCATGCAACGCGGCTGCTAGACCTCCTTTCATGCAGAGTCTTACGGTCCTAGCTCATGTCCAAGGCACCAAAGCCAGTTAAAAATTCAATAATCGATAACTAAAACTTGTATTGTACTACTTCTTACTGGCTATTACATCATTTTAGAAGGTTCATCTGTGTATTACTATGGTGCTTTTAGTGTCTCCGGATACCGCAACACGCGACATAGCTTAGCAGACGATAAGTACAACCGTTTCAGACAGAAGAGCGGCCAATGCGGCGATCTGACTTTAAGTCGATTCGATAACAAATGACGAAAACGGACGGATTTCTCAGGTTTTTACTACATATGAACACTTTTCACATTCTCCCGTGCAACTCGGCTGCTAGTCCTCCTTTCATGCAGAATCTTAAGGTCCTAGCTCATGTCCAAGGCACCAAAGCCAGCTAAAAAGTCAATAATCGATACCTAAAGCTTTAATTGTACTACTTCTTACTGGCTATTACTTCAACTTAGAAACTTCATCTGTGTTCTACTATGGTGCTTTTAGTGTCTCCACATACCGCAGCACGCGACATAGCTTTGCAGATGATAAGTACGACCGTTTCAGAGAGAAGAGCGGCCAATGTGACGATCTGGCTTTAAGTCGATTCGATAACAAATGACGAAAACGGACGGATTTCTCAGGTTTTTACTACATATGAACACTTTTCACATTCTCCCGTGTAACGCGGCTGCTAGTCCCAATTTCATGCAAAATCTTGATTTCCTAACTCATGTCCAAGGAACCAAAGAAAGGTAAAAAGTCAATAATCGATACCTAAAACTTGAATTGTACTACTTCTTACTGGCTATTACATCAACTTAGAAACTTCATCCGTGTTCTACTATGGTGCTTTTAGTGTCTACACATAATGCAGCACGCGACATAACATTGCAGACGATAAGTACAACCGTTTCAGACAGAAGAGCGGCCAATGTGACGATCTGGCTTTGAGTCGATTCGATAACAAATGACGAAAACGGACGGATTTCTCAGGTTTTTACTACATATGAACACTTTTCACATTCTCCCGTGCAACTCGGCTGGTAGTCCTCCTTTCATGCAGAATCTTAAGGTCCTAGCTCATGTTTAAGGCACCAAAGCCAGCTAAAAAGTCAATAATCTATACCTAAAACTTGAATTGTACTACTTCTTACTGGCTATTACATCGACGTAAAAGCTTCATCTGTGTTCTACTATAATGCTTTTAGTGTCTCCGCATACCGCAACACGCGACATATCTTGGCAGACGATAAGGACAACCGTTTCAGAGAGAAGAGCGGCCAATGTGACGATCTGGCTTTGAGTCGATTCGTTAACAAATGACGAAAACGGACGGATTTCTCAGGTTTTTACTACATATGAACTCTTTTCACATTCTCCCATGCAACTCGGCTGCTAGTCCTCCTTTCATGCAGAATCTTAAGGTCCTAGCTCATGTCCAAGGCACCAAAGCCAGCTAAAAAGTCAATAATCGATACCTAAAACTTAAATTGTACTACTTCTTACTGGCTATTACTTCAACTTAGAAACTTCATCTGTGTACTACTATATTGATTTTAGTGGCTCCGGATACCGCAGCACGCGACATAGCTTTGCAGACGATAAGTACAACCGTTTCAGACAGAAGAGCGGCCAATGTGACGATCTGGCTTTAAGTCGATTCGATAACAAATGACGAAAACGGACGGGTTTCTCAGGTTTTTACTACATATGAACCCTTTTCACATACTCCCGTGCAACTCGGCTACTAGTCCTACTTTCATGCAGAATCTTAAGGTCCTAGCTCATGTCCAAGGCACCAAAGCCAGCTAAAAAGTCAATAATCGATACCTAAAACTTGAATTGTACTACCTCTTACTGGCTATTACATCAACTTAGAAGTTTCATCTGTGTTCTACTATGGTGCTTTTAGTGTCTCCGCATACCGCAGCACGCGACATAGCTTTGCAGACGATAAGTACAACCGTTTCAGGGAGAAGAGCGGCCAATGTGACAATCTGGATTTAAGTCGATTCGATAACAAATGACGAAAACGGACGGATTTCTCAGGTTTTTACTACATATGAATACTTTTCACATTCTCCCATGCAACTCGGCTGCTAGTCCTCCTTTCATGCAGAATCTTAAGGTCCTAGCTCATGTCCAAGGCACCAAAGCCAGCTAAAAAGTCAATTATTGATACGTAAAACTTCAATTGTACTACTTCTTACTGGCTATTACATCAACTTAAAAGTTTCATCTGTGTTCTACTATGGTGCTTTCAGTGTCTCCGCATACCTTAACACGAGACATAGCTTCGCAGACGATAAGTACAACCGTTTCAGAGAGAAGAGCGGCCAATGTGGCGATCTGGCTTTGAGTCGATTCGATAAGAAATGACAAAACGGACGGATTTCTCAGGTTTTTACTACATATGAACACTTTTCACATACTCCCATGCAACGCGGCTGCTAGTCCTCCTTTCATGCAGAATCTTAAGGTCCTAGCTCATGTCCTAGCCACCAAAGCCAGCTAAAAAGTCAATAATCGATACCTAAAACGTGAGTTGTACTACTTCTTACTGGCTATTACATTAACTTATAAGCTTCATGTGTGTTTTACTATGGTGCTTTTAGTGTCTCCTCATACCGCAGCACGCGACATAGCTTTCCAGACGATAAGTACAACCATTTCAGAGAGAAGAGCGGCCAATATGACGATCTGGCTTTAAGTCGATTCGAAAACAAATGACGAAAACGGACGGATTTCAAAGGTTTTTACTACATATGAACACTTTTCACATTCTCCCGTGCAACTCGGCTGCTAGTCCTCCTTTCATGCAGAATCGTAAGGTCATAGCTCATGTCCAAGCACCAAAGCCAGCTAAAAAGTCAATAATCGATACCTAAAACTTGAATTGTACTACTTCTTACTTGCTATTACATCAACTTTGATGATTCATCTGTATTCTTCTATGGTGCTTTTAGTGTCTCCGCATTCCGCAGCGCGCGAAATAGCTTTGCAGACGATAAGTACAACCGTTTCAGAGAGAAGAGCGGCCAACGTGACGATCTGGCTTTAAGTCGATTCGACAACAAATGACGAAAACGGACGGATTTCTCAGGTTTTTACTACATATGAACACTTTTCACATTCTCCCGTGCAACTCGGCTGCTAGTCCTCCTTTCATGCAGAATCTTAAGGTCCTAGCTCATGTCCAAGGCACCAAAGCCAGCTAAAAAGTCAATAATCGATACCTAAAACTTGAATTGTACTACTTCTTACTGGCTATTACATCAACTTTGAAGGTTCATCTGTATTCTTCTATGGTGCTTTTAGTGTCTCCGCATTCCGCAGCACGCGAAATTGCTTTGCAGACGATAAGTACAACCGTTTCAGAGAGAAGAGCGGCCAACGTGACGATCTGGCTTTAAGTCGATTCGACAACAAATGACGAAAACGGACGGATTTCTCAGGTTTTTACTACATATGAACATTTTCACATTCTCCCATGAACTCGGCTGCTAGTCCTCCTTTCATGCAGAATCTTAAGGTCCAAGCTCATGTCCAAGGCAGCAAAGCCAGCTAAAAAGTCAATAATCGATACCTAAAACTTAAATTGTACTACTTCTTACTGGCTATTACTTCAACTTAGAAGCTTCATCTGTGTACTACTATATTGATTTTAGTGTCTCCGGATACCGCAGCACGCGACATAGCTTTGCAGACGATACGTACAACCGTTTCAGGGAGGAGAGCGGCCTATGTGTCGATCTGGCTTTAAGTCGATTCGATAACAAATGACGAAAACGGACGGGTTTCTCAAGTTTTTACTACATGTGAACACTTTTCACATTCTCCCGTGCAACTCGGCTGCTAGTCCTCCTTTCATGTAGAATCTTAAGGTCCTAGCTCATGTCCAAGGCACCAAAGCCAGCTAAAAAGTCAATAATCGATACCTAAAACTTGAATTGTACTACCTCTTACTGGCTATTACATCAACTTAGAAGCTTCATGTGTGTTCTACTATGGTGCTTTTAGTGTCTCCGAATACCGCAGCACGCGACATAGCTTTGCCGACGATAAGTACAACCGTTTCATAGAGAAGAGCGGCCAATGTGACGATCTGGCTTTAAGTCAATTCGAGAACAAAAGACGAAAACGGACGGATTTCTCAGGTTTTTACTACATATGAACACTTTTCACATTCTCCCATGCAACTCGGCTGCTAGACCTCCTTTCATGCAGAATCTTACGGTCCTAGCTCATGTCCAAGGCACCAAAGCCAGCTAAAAAGTCAATAATCGATACCTAAAACTTGAATTGTACTACTTCTTTCTGGCTATTACATCAACTTAGAAGCTTCATCTGTGTATTACTATGGTGCTTTTAGTGTCTCCGGATACCGCAACACGCGACGTAGCTTAGCAGACGATAAGTACAACCGTTTCAGACAAAAGAGCGGCCAATGCGGCGATCTGACTTTAAGTCAATTCGATTACAAATGACGAAAACGGACGGATTTCTCAGGTTTTTACTACATATGAACACTTTTCACATTCTCCCGTGCAACTCGGCTGCTAATCCTCCTTTCATGCAGTATCTTAAGGTCCTAGCTCATGTCCAAGGCACCAAAGCCAGCTAAAAAGTCAATAATCGATACCTAAAACTTTAATTGTACTACTTCTTACTGGCTATTACATCAACTTAGAAGTTTCATCTGTGTTCTACTATGGTGCTTTTAGTGTCTCCTCATACCGCAGCACGCGACATAGCTTTGCAGACGATAAGTACAACCGTTTCAGACAGAAGAGCGGCCAATGTGACGATCTGGCTTTGAGTCGATTCGATAACAAATGACGAAAACGGACGGATTTCTCAGGTTTTTACTACATATGAACACTTTTCACATTCTCCCGTGCAACTCGGCTGCTAGTCCTCCTTTCATGCAGAATCTTAAGGTCCTAGCTCATGTTTAAGGCACCAAAGCCAGCTAAAAAGTCAATAATCTATACCTAAAACTTGAATTGTACTACTTCTTACTGGCTATTACTTCAACTTAAAAGCTTCATCTGTGTTCTACTATGGTGCTTTTAGTGTCTCCGCATACCGGAACACGCGACATATCTTTGCAGACGATAAGGACAACCGTTTCAGAGAGAAGAGCCGTCAATGTGACGACCTGGCTTTGAGTCGATTCGTTAACAAATGACGAAAACGGTCGGATTTCTCAGGTTTTTACTACATATGAACTCTTTTCACATTCTCCCATGCAACTCGGCTGCTAGTCCTCCTTTCATGCAGAATCTTAAGGTCCTAGCTCATGTCCAAGGCACCAAAGCCAGCTAAAAAGTCAATAATCGATACCTAAAACGTGAATTGTACTACTTCTTACTGGCTATTACATCAACTTAGAAGCTTCATGTGTGTTCTACTATGGTGCTTTTAGTGTCTCCGCATACCGCAGCACGCGACATAGCTTTGCAGACGATAAGTGCAACCGTTTCAGAGAGAAGAGCGGCCAATATGACGATCTGGCTTTAAGTCGATTCGAAAACAAATGACGAAAACGGACGGATTTCTCAGGTTTTTACTACATATGAACACTTTTCACATTCTCCCGTGCAACTCGGCTGCTAGTCCTCCTTTCATGCAGAATCTTAAGGTCCTAGCTCATGTCCAAGGCACCAAAGCCAGCTAAAAAGTCAATAATCTATACCTAAAACTTGAATTGTACTACTTCTTACTGGCTATTACATCAACTAAAAAGCTTCATCTGTGTTCTACTATGGTGCTTTTAGTGTCTCCGCATACCGCAACACGCGACATAAATTTGCAGACGATAAGGACAACCGTTTCAGAGAGAAGAGCGGCCAACGTGACGATCTGGCTTTCTGTCGATTCGTTAACAAATGACGAAAACGGACGGATTTCTCAGGTTTTTACTACATATGAACTCTTTTCACATTCTCCCATGCAACTCGGCTGCTATTCCTCCTTTCATGCAGAATCTTAAGGTCCTAGCTCATGTCAAAGGCTCCAAAGCCAGCTAAAAAGTCAATAATTGATACCTAAAACGTGAATTGTACTACTTCTTACTGGCTATTACATCAACTTAGAAGCTTCATGTGTGTTCTACTATGGTGCTTTTAGTGTCTCCGAATACCGCAGCATGCGACATAGCTTTGCAGACGATAAGTACAACCGTTTGAGGGAGAAGAGCGTCCAATGTGACGATCTGGCTTTAAGTCGATTCGATTACAAATGACGAAAACGGACGGATTTCTCAGGTTTTTTCTACATATGAATACTTTTCACATTCTCCCGTGCAATGCGGCCGCTAATCCTCCTTTCATGCAAAATCTTAAGTTCCTAGCTCATGTCGAAGGCAACAAAGAAGGGTAAAAAGTCAATAATCGGTGAATAAAACTTCAATTGTACCACTTCTTACTGGCTATTACATCAACTTAGAAGCTTCATCTGTGTTCTACTATGGTGCTTCTAGTGTCTCCGCATACCGCAGCATGCGACATAGCTTTGCAGACGATAAGTACAACCGTTTCAGAGAGAAGAGCGGCCAATATGACGATCTGGCTTTAAGTCGACTCGAAAACAAATGACGAAAACGGACGGATTTCTCAGGTTTTTACTACATATGAACACTTTTCACATTCTCCCATGCAACGCGGCTGCTAGACCTCCTTTCATGCAGAGTCTTACGGTCCTAGCTCATGTCCAAGGCACCAAAGCCAGCTAAAAATTCAATAATCGATAACTAAAACTTGTATTGTACTACTTCTTACTGGCTATTACATCATTTTAGAAGGTTCATCTGTGTATTACTATGGTGCTTTTAGTGTCTCCGGATACCGCAACACGCGACATAGCTTAGCAGACGATAAGTACAACCGTTTCAGACAGAAGAGCGGCCAATGCGGCGATCTGACTTTAAGTCGATTCGATAACAAATGACGAAAACGGACGGATTTCTCAGGTTTTTGCTACATATGAACACTTTTCACATTCTCCCGTGCAACTCGGCTGCTAGTCCTCCTTTCATGCAGAATCTTAAGGTCCTAGCTCATGTCCAAGGCACCAAAGCCAGCTAAAAAGTCAATAATCGATACCTAAAGCTTTAATTGTACTACTTCTTACTGGCTATTACTTCAACTTAGAAACTTCATCTGTGTTCTACTATGGTGCTTTTAGTGTCTCCACATACCGCAGCACGCGACATAGCTTTGCAGATGATAAGTACGACCGTTTCAGAGAGAAGAGCGGCCAATGTGACGATCTGGCTTTAAGTCGATTCGATAACAAATGACGAAAACGGACGGATTTCTCAGGTTTTTACTACATATGAACACTTTTCACATTCTCCCGTGTAACGCGGCTGCTAGTCCCAATTTCATGCAAAATCTTGATTTCCTAACTCATGTCCAAGGAACCAAAGAAAGGTAAAAAGTCAATAATCGATACCTAAAACTTGAATTGTACTACTTCTTACTGGCTATTACATCAACTTAGAAACTTCATCCGTGTTCTACTATGGTGCTTTTAGTGTCTACACATAATGCAGCACGCGACATAACATTGCAGACGATAAGTACAACCGTTTCAGACAGAAGAGCGGCCAATGTGACGATCTGGCTTTGAGTCGATTCGATAACAAATGACGAAAACGGACGGATTTCTCAGGTTTTTACTACATATGAACACTTTTCACATTCTCCCGTGCAACTCGGCTGGTAGTCCTCCTTTCATGCAGAATCTTAAGGTCCTAGCTCATGTTTAAGGCACCAAAGCCAGCTAAAAAGTCAATAATCTATACCTAAAACTTGAATTGTACTACTTCTTACTGGCTATTACATCGACGTAAAAGCTTCATCTGTGTTCTACTATAATGCTTTTAGTGTCTCCGCATACCGCAACACGCGACATATCTTGGCAGACGATAAGGACAACCGTTTCAGAGAGAAGAGCGGCCAATGTGACGATCTGGCTTTGAGTCGATTCGTTAACAAATGACGAAAACGGACGGATTTCTCAGGTTTTTACTACATATGAACTCTTTTCACATTCTCCCATGCAACTCGGCTGCTAGTCCTCCTTTCATGCAGAATCTTAAGGTCCTAGCTCATGTCCAAGGCACCAAAGCCAGCTAAAAAGTCAATAATCGATACCTAAAACTTAAATTGTACTACTTCTTACTGGCTATTACTTCAACTTAGAAACTTCATCTGTGTACTACTATATTGATTTTAGTGGCTCCGGATACCGCAGCACGCGACATAGCTTTGCAGACGATAAGTACAACCGTTTCAGACAGAAGAGCGGCCAATGTGACGATCTGGCTTTAAGTCGATTCGATAACAAATGACGAAAACGGACGGGTTTCTCAGGTTTTTACTACATATGAACCCTTTTCACATACTCCCGTGCAACTCGGCTACTAGTCCTACTTTCATGCAGAATCTTAAGGTCCTAGCTCATGTCCAAGGCACCAAAGCCAGCTAAAAAGTCAATAATCGATACCTAAAACTTGAATTGTACTACCTCTTACTGGCTATTACATCAACTTAGAAGTTTCATCTGTGTTCTACTATGGTGCTTTTAGTGTCTCCGCATACCGCAGCACGCGACATAGCTTTGCAGACGATAAGTACAACCGTTTCAGGGAGAAGAGCGGCCAATGTGACAATCTGGATTTAAGTCGATTCGATAACAAATGACGAAAACGGACGGATTTCTCAGGTTTTTACTACATATGAATACTTTTCACATTCTCCCATGCAACTCGGCTGCTAGTCCTCCTTTCATGCAGAATCTTAAGGTCCTAGCTCATGTCCAAGGCACCAAAGCCAGCTAAAAAGTCAATAATTGATACGTAAAACTTCAATTGTACTACTTCTTACTGGCTATTACATCAACTTAAAAGTTTCATCTGTGTTCTACTATGGTGCTTTCAGTGTCTCCGCATACCTTAACACGAGACATAGCTTCGCAGACGATAAGTACAACCGTTTCAGAGAGAAGAGCGGCCAATGTGGCGATCTGGCTTTGAGTCGATTCGATAAGAAATGACAAAACGGACGGATTTCTCAGGTTTTTACTACATATGAACACTTTTCACATACTCCCATGCAACGCGGCTGCTAGTCCTCCTTTCATGCAGAATCTTAAGGTCCTAGCTCATGTCCTAGCCACCAAAGCCAGCTAAAAAGTCAATAATCGATACCTAAAACGTGAGTTGTACTACTTCTTACTGGCTATTACATTAACTTATAAGCTTCATGTGTGTTTTACTATGGTGCTTTTAGTGTCTCCTCATACCGCAGCACGCGACATAGCTTTCCAGACGATAAGTACAACCATTTCAGAGAGAAGAGCGGCCAATATGACGATCTGGCTTTAAGTCGATTCGAAAACAAATGACGAAAACGGACGGATTTCAAAGGTTTTTACTACATATGAACACTTTTCACATTCTCCCGTGCAACTCGGCTGCTAGTCCTCCTTTCATGCAGAATCGTAAGGTCATAGCTCATGTCCAAGCACCAAAGCCAGCTAAAAAGTCAATAATCGATACCTAAAACTTGAATTGTACTACTTCTTACTTGCTATTACATCAACTTTGATGATTCATCTGTATTCTTCTATGGTGCTTTTAGTGTCTCCGCATTCCGCAGCGCGCGAAATAGCTTTGCAGACGATAAGTACAACCGTTTCAGAGAGAAGAGCGGCCAACGTGACGATCTGGCTTTAAGTCGATTCGACAACAAATGACGAAAACGGACGGATTTCTCAGGTTTTTACTACATATGAACACTTTTCACATTCTCCCATGAACTCGGCTGCTAGTCCTCCTTTCATGCAGAATCTTAAGGTCCAAGCTCATGTCCAAGGCACCAAAGCCAGCTAAAAAGTCAATAATCGATACCTAAAACTTGAATTGTACTACTTCTTACTGGCTATTACATCAACTTTGAAGGTTCATCTGTATTCTTCTATGGTGCTTTTAGTGTCTCCGCATTCCGCAGCACGCGAAATAGCTTTGCAGACGATAAGTACAACCGTTTCAGAGAGAAGAGCGGCCAACGTGACGATCTGGCTTTAAGTCGATTCGACAACAAATGACGAAAACGGACGGATTTCTCAGGTTTTTACTACATATGAACACTTTTCACATTCTCCCATGAACTCGGCTGCTAGTCCTCCTTTCATGCAGAATCTTAAGGTCCAAGCTCATGTCCAAGGCAGCAAAGCCAGCTAAAAAGTCAATAATCGATACCTAAAACTTAAATTGTACTACTTCTTACTGGCTGTTACTTCAACTTAGAAGCATCATCTGTGTACTACTATATTGATTTTAGTGTCTCCGGATACCGCAGCACGCGACATAGCTTTGCAGACGATAAGTACAACCGTTTCAGGGAGAAGAGCGGCCTATGTGACGATCTGGCTTTAAGTCGATTCGATAACAAATGACGAAAACGGACGGGTTTTTCAAGTTTTTACTACATGTGAACACTTTTCACATTCTCCCGTTCAACTCGGCTGCTAGTCCTCCTTTCATGCAGAATCTTAAGGTCCTAGCTCATGTCCAAGGCACCAAAGCCAGCTAAAAAGTCAATAATCGATACCTAAAACTTGAATTGTACTACCTCTTACTGGCTATTACATCAACTTAGAAGCTTCATGTGTGTTCTACTATGGTGTTTTTAGTGTCTCCGCATACCGCAGCACGCGACATAGCTTTGCCGACGATAAGTACAACCGTTTCATAGAGAAGAGCGGCCAATGTGACGATCTGGCTTTAAGTCAATTCGAGAACAAAAGACGAAAACGGACGGATTTCTCAGGTTTTTACTACATATGAACACTTTTCACATTCTCCCATGCAACTCGGCTGCTAGACCTCCTTTCATGCAGAATCTTAAGGTCCTAGCTCATGTCCAAGGCACCAAAGCCAGCTAAAAAGTCAATAATCGATACCTAAAACTTGAATTGTACTACTTCTTACTGGCTATTACATCAACTTAGAAGGTTCATCTGTGTATTACTATGGTGCTTTTAGTGTCTCCGGATACCGCAACACGCGACATAGCTTAGCAGACGATAAGTACAACCGTTTCAGACAAAAGAGCGGCCAATGCGGCGATCTGACTTTAAGTCAATTCGATTACAAATGACGAAAACGGACGGATTTCTCAGGTTTTTACTACATATGAACACTTTTCACATTCTCCCGTGCAACTCGGCTGCTAATCCTCCTTTCATGCAGTATCTTAAGGTCCTAGCTCATGTCCAAGGCACCAAAGCCAGCTAAAAAGTCAATAATCGATACCTAAAACTTTAATTGTACTACTTCTTACTGGCTATTACATCAACTTAGAAGTTTCATCTGTGTTCTACTATGGTGCTTTTAGTGTCTCCTCATACCGCAGCACGCGACATAGCTTTGCAGAAGATAAGTACAACCGTTTCAGACAGAAGAGCGGCCAATGTGACGAACTGGCTTTGAGTCGATTCGATAAGAAATGACGAAAACGGACGTATTTCTCAGGTTTTTACTACATATGAACACTTTTCACATTCTCCCGTGCAACTCGGCTGCTAGTCCTCCTTTCATGCAGAATCTTAAGGTCCTAGCTCATGTTTAAGGCACCAAAGCCAGCTAAAAAGTCAATAATCTATACCTAAAACTTGAATTGTACTACTTCTTACTGGCTATTACTTCAACTTAAAAGCTTCATCTGTGTTCTACTATGGTGCTTTTAGTGTCTCCGCATACCGGAACACGCGACATATCTTTGCAGACGATAAGGACAACCGTTTCAGAGAGAACAGCCGCCAATGTGACGACCTGGCTTTGAGTCGATTCGTTAACAAATGACGAAAACGGACGGATTTCTCAGGTTTTTACTACATATGAACTCTTTTCACATTCTCCCATGCAACTCGGCTGCTAGTCCTCCTTTCATGCAGAATCTTAAGGTCCTAGCTCATGTCCAAGGCACCAAAGCCAGCTAAAAAGTCAATAATCGATACCTAAAACGTGAATTGTACTACTTCTTACTGGCTATTACATCAACTTAGAAGCTTCATGTGTGTTCTACTATGGTGCTTTTAGTGTCTCCGCATACCGCAGCACGCGACATAGCTTTGCAGACGATAAGTACAACCGTTTCAGAGAGAAGAGCGGCCAATATGACGATCTGGCTTTAAGTCGATTCGAAAACAAATGACGAAAACGGACGGATTTCTCAGGTTTTTACTACATATGAACACTTTTCACATTCTCCCGTGCAACTCGGCTGCTAGTCCTCGTTTCATGCAGAATCTTAAGGTCCTAGCTCATGTCCAAGGCACCAAAGCCAGCTAAAAAGTCAATAATCGATACCGAAAACTTGAATTGTACTACTTCTTACTGGCTATTACATCAACATAGAAGGTTCATCTGTATTCTTCTATGGTGCTTTTAGTGTCTCCGCATACCGCAGCACGCGAAATAGCTTTGCAGACGATAAGTACAACCGTTTCAGGGAGAAGAGCGGCCAATGTGACGATCTGGCTTTAAGTCGATTCGATAACAAATGACGAAAACGGACGATATGCGGAGACACTAAAAGCACCATAGTAGAACACAGATGAAGCTTTTAAGTTGATGTAATAGCCAGCTAAAAAGTCAATAATCGATACCTAAAACGTGAGTTG
This sequence comes from Schistocerca gregaria, assembly GCF_023897955.1. Classification (NCBI taxonomy): domain Eukaryota; kingdom Metazoa; phylum Arthropoda; class Insecta; order Orthoptera; family Acrididae; genus Schistocerca; species Schistocerca gregaria. The sequence goes on along the minus strand of NW_026061908.1, from coordinate 431,388 downwards.
TACTACTTCTTACTGGCTATTACATCAACTTATAAGCTTCATGTGTGTTTTACTATGGTGCTTTTAGTGTCTCCTCATACCGCAGCACGCGACATAGCTTTCCAGACGATAAGTACAACCATTTCAGAGAGAAGAGCGGCCAATATGACGATCTGGCTTTAAGTCGATTCGAAAACAAATGACGAAAACGGACGGATTTCAAAGGTTTTTACTACATATGAACACTTTTCACATTCTCCCGTGCAACTCGGCTGCTAGTCCTCCTTTCATGCAGAATCGTAAGGTCCTAGCTCATGTCCAAGCACCAAAGCCAGCTAAAAAGTCAATAATCGATACCTAAAACTTGAATTGTACTACTTCTTACTGGCTATTACATCAACTTTGATGGTTCATCTGTATTCTTCTATGGTGCTTTTAGTGTCTCCGCATTCCGCAGCACGCGAAATAGCTTTGCAGACGATAAGTACAACCGTTTCAGAGAGAAGAGCGGCCAACGTGACGATCTGGCTTTAAGTCGATTCGACAACAAATGACGAAAACGGACGGATTTCTCAGGTTTTTACTACATATGAACACTTTTCACATTCTCCCATGAACTCGGCTGCTAGTCCTCCTTTCATGCAGATTCTTATGGTCCTAGCTCATGTCCAAGGCACCAAAGCCAACTAAAAAGTCAATAATCGATACCTAAAACTTAAATTGTACTACTTCTTACTGGCTATTACTTCAACTTAGAAGCTTCATCTGTGTACTACTATATTGATTTTAGTGTCTCCGGATACCGCAGCACGCGACATAGCTTTGCAGACGATAAGTACAACCGTTTCAGGGAGAAGAGCGGCCTATGTGACGATCTGGCTTTAAGTCGATTCGATAACAAATGACGAAAACGGACGGTATGCGGAGACACTAAAAGCACCATAGTAGAACACAGATGAAGCTTTTAAGTTGATGTAATAGCCAGCTAAAAAGTCAATAATCGATACCTAAAACGTGAGTTGTACTACTTCTTACTGGCTATTACATCAACTTATAAGCTTCATGTGTGTTTTACTATGGTGCTTTTAGTGTCTCCTCATACCGCAGCACGCGACATAGCTTTCCAGACGATAAGTACAACCATTTCAGAGAGAAGAGCGGCCAATATGACGATCTGGCTTTAAGTCGATTCGAAAACAAATGACGAAAACGGACGGATTTCAAAGGTTTTTACTACATATGAACACTTTTCACATTCTCCCGTGCAACTCGGCTGCTAGTCCTCCTTTCATGCAGAATCGTAAGGTCCTAGCTCATGTCCAAGCACCAAAGCCAGCTAAAAAGTCAATAATCGATACCTAAAACTTGAATTATACTACTTCTTACTGGCTATTACATCAACTTTGATGGTTCATCTGTATTCTTCTATGGTGCTTTTAGTGTCTCCGCATTCCGCAGCACGCGAAATAGCTTTGCAGACGATAAGTACAACCGTTTCAGAGAGAAGAGCGGCCAACGTGACGATCTGGCTTTAAGTCGATTCGACAACAAATGACGAAAACGGACGGATTTCTCAAGTTTTTACTACATATGAACACTTTTCACATTCTCCCATGAACTCGGCTGCTAGTCCTCCTTTCATGCAGAATCTTAAGGTCCAAGCTCATGTCCAAGGCACCAAAGCCAGCTAAAAAGTCAATAATCGATACCTAAAACTTGAATTGTACTACTTCTTACTGGCTATTACATCAACTTTGAAGGTTCATCTGTATTCTTCTATGGTGCTTTTAGTGTCTCCGCATTCCGCAGCACGCGAAATAGCTTTGCAGACGATAAGTACAACCGTTTCAGAGAGAAGAGCGGCCAACGTGACGATCTGGCTTTAAGTCGATTCGACAACAAATGACGAAAACGGACGGATTTCTCAGGTTTTTACTACATATGAACACTTTTCACATTCTCCCATGAACTCGGCTGCTAGTCCTCCTTTCATGCAGAATCTTAAGGTCCAAGCTCATGTCCAAGGCAGCAAAGCCAGCTAAAAAGTCAATAATCGATACCTAAAACTTAAATTGTACTACTTCTTACTGGCTATTACTTCAACTTAGAAGCTTCATCTGTGTACTACTATATTGATTTTAGTGTCTCCGGATACCGCAGCACGCGACATAGCTTTGCAGACGATAAGTACAACCGTTTCAGGGAGAAGAGCGGCCTATGTGACGATCTGGCTTTAAGTCGATTCGATAACAAATGACGAAAACCGACGGGTTTCTCAAGTTTTTACTACATGTGAACACTTTTCACATTCTCCCGTGCAACTCGGCTGCTAGTCCTCCTTTCATGCAGAATCTTAAGGTCCTAGCTCATGTCCAAGGCACCAAAGCCAGCTAAAAAGTCAATAATCGATACCTAAAACTTGAATTGTACTACCTCTTACTGGCTATTACATCAACTTAGAAGCTTCATGTGTGTTCTACTATGGTGTTTTTAGTGTCTCCGCATACCGCAGCACGCGACATAGCTTTGCCGACGATAAGTACAACCGTTTCATAGAGAAGAGCGGCCAATGTGACGATCTGGCTTTAAGTCAATTCGAGAACAAAAGACGAAAACGGACGGATTTCTCAGGTTTTTACTACATATGAACACTTTTCACATTCTCCCATGCAACTCGGCTGCTAGACCTCCTTTCATGCAGAATCTTAAAGTCCTAGCTCATGTCCAAGGCACCAAAGCCAGCTAAAAAGTCAATAATCGATACCTAAAACTTGAATTGTACTACTTCTAACTGGCTATTACATCAACTTAGAAGGTTCATCTGTGTATTACTATGGTGCTTTTAGTGTCTCCGGATACCGCAACACGCGACATAGCTTAGCAGACGATAAGTACAACCGTTTCAGACAAAAGAGAGGCCAATGCGGCGATCTGACTTTAAGTCAATTCGATTACAAATGACGAAAACGGACGGATTTCTCAGGTTTTTACTACATATGAACACTTTTCACATTCTCCCGTGCAACTCGGCTGCTAATCCTCCTTTCATGCAGTATCTTAAGGTCCTAGCACATGTCCAAGGCACCAAAGCCAGCTAAAAAGTCAATAATCGATACCTAAAACTTTAATTGTACTACTTCTTACTGGCTATTACATCAACTTAGAAGTTTCATCTGTGTTTTACTATGGTGCTTTTAGTGTCTCCTCATACCGCAGCACGCGACATAGCTTTGCAGACGATAAGTACAACCGTTTCAGACAGAAGAGCGGCCAATGTGACGATCTGGCTTTGAGTCGATTCGATAACAAATGACGAAAACGGACGGATTTCTCAGGTTTTTACTACATATGAACACTTTTCACATTCTCCCGTGCAACTCGGCTGCTAGTCCTCCTTTCATGCAGAATCTTAAGGTCCTAGCTCATGTTTAAGGCACCAAAGCCAGCTAAAAAGTCAATAATCTATACCTAAAACTTGAATTGTACTACTTCTTACTGGCTATTACTTCAACTTAAAAGCTTCATCTGTGTTCTACTATGGTGCTTTTAGTGTCTCCGCATACCGGAACACGCGACATATCTTTGCAGACGATAAGGACAACCGTTTCAGAGAGAAGAGCCGCCAATGTGACGACCTGGCTTTGAGTCGATTCGTTAACAAATGACGAAAACGAACGGATTTCTCAGGTTTTTACTACATATGAACTCTTTTCACATTCTCCCATGCAACTCGGCTGCTAGTCCTCCTTTCATGCAGAATCTTAAGGTCCTAGCTCATGTCCAAGGCACCAAAGCCAGCTAAAAAGTCAATAATCGATACCTAAAACGTGAATTGTACTACTTCTTACTGGCTATTACATCAACTTAGAAGCTTCATGTGTGTTCTACTATGGTGCTTTTAGTGTCTCCGCATACCGCAGCACGCGACATAGCTTTGCAGACGATAAGTACAACCGTTTCAGAGAGAAGAGCGGCCAATATGACGATCTGGCTTTAAGTCGATTCGAAAACAAATGACGAAAACGGACGGATTTCTCAGGTTTTTACTACATATGAACACTTTTCACATTCTCCCGTGCAACTCGGCTGCTAGTCCTCCTTTCATGCAGAATCTTAAGGTCCTAGCTCATGTCCAAGGCACCAAAGCCAGCTAAAAAGTCAATAATCGATACCGAAAACTTGAATTGTACTACTTCTTACTGGCTATTACATCAACTTAGAAGGTTCATCTGTATTCTTCTATGGTGCTTTTAGTGTCTCCGCATACCGCAGCACGCGAAATAGCTTTGCAGACGATAAGAACAACCGTTTCACAGAGAAGAGCAGCCAATGTGACGATCTGGCTTTGTGTCGATTCGATAACAAATGACGAACACGGACGGATTTCTTAGGTTTGTGCTACATATGAACACTTTTCACATTCTCCCGTGCAACTCGGCTGCTAGTCCTCCTTTCATGCAGATTCTTAAGGTCCTAGCTCATGTCCAAGGCACCAAAGCCAGCTAAAGAGTCAATAATTGATACCTAAAACTTAAATTGTACTACATCTTACTGGCTATTACATCAACTTAGAAGTTTCATCTGTGTTCTACTATGGTGCTTTTAGTGTCTCCGCATACCGCAGCACGCGACATAGCTTTGCAGACGATAAGTACAACCGTTTCAGGGAGAAGAGCGGCCAATGTGACGATCTGGCTTTAAGTCGACTCGATAAGAAATGATGAAAACGGACGGATTTCTCAGGTTTTTACTACATATGAACACTTTTCACATTCTCCCGTGCAACTCAGCTGCTAGTCCTCCTTTCATGCAGAATCTTAAGGTCCTAGCCCATGTCCAAGGCACCAAAGCCAGCTAAAAAGTCAATAATCGATACATAAAACTTGAATTGTACTACTTCTTACTGGCTATTACATCAACTTAAAAGATTCATCTGTGTTCTACTATGGTGCTTTTAGTGTCTCCGCATACCGCAGCACGCGAAATAGCTTTGCAGACGATAAGTACAACCGTTTCAGAGAGAAGAGCGGCCAATGTGACGATCTTTCTTTGTGTCGATTCGATAACAAATGACGAACACGGACGGATTTCTTAGGTTTGTGCAACATATGAACACTTTTCACATTCTCCCGTGCAACTCGGCTGCTAGTCCTCCTTTCATGCAGATTCTTAAGGTCCTAGCTCATGTCCAAGGCACCTAAGCCAGCTAAAAAGTCAATAATCGATGCCTAAAACTTGAATTGTACTACTTCTTACTGGCTATTACATCAACGTAAAAGCTTCATCTGTGTTCTACTATGGTGCTTTTAGTGTCTCCGCATACCGCAGCACGCGACATAGCTTTGCAGACGATAAGTACAACCGTTTCAGGGAGAAGAGAGGCCAATGTGACGATCTGTCTTTAAGTCGTTTCGATTAAAAATTACGAAAACGGACGGATTTCTCAGGTTTTTACTACATATGAACACTTTTCACATTCTCCCGTGCAACTCGGCTGCTAGTCCTCCATTCATTCAGAATCTTAAGGTCCTAGCTCATGTCCAAGGCACCAAAGCCAGCTAAAAAGTCAATAATCGATACCTAAAACTTGAATTGTACTACTTCTTACTGGCTATTACATCGACCTAGATGCTTCATCTGTGTTCTACTATGGTGCTTTTAGTGTCTCTGCATACAGCATCACGCGACATAGCTTTGCAGACGATAAGTACAACCGTTTCAGAGAGAAGAGCGGCCAATGTGACGATCTGGCTTTGTGTCGATTCGATAACAAATGACGAACACGGACGGATTTCTTAGGTTTGTGCTACATATGAACACTTTTCACATTCTCCCGTGCAACTCGGCTGCTAGTCCTCCTTTCATGCAGATTCTTAAGGTCCTAGCTCATGTCCAAGGCTCCAAAGCCAGCTAAAGAGTCAATAATCGATACCTAAAACTTAAATTGTACTACATCTTACTGGCTATTACATCAACTTAGAAGTCTCATCTGTGTTCTACTATGGTGCTTTTAGTGTCTCCGCATACCGCAGCACGCGAAATAGCTTTGCAGACGATAAGTACAACCGTTTCAGAGAGAAGAGCGGCCAATGTGACGATCTGGTTTTAAGTCGATTCGACAACAAATGACGAAAACGGACGGATTTCTCAGGTTTTTACTACGTATGAACACTTTTCACATTCCCCCATGAACTCGGCTGCTAGTCCTCCTTTCATGCAGAATCTTAAGGTCCTAGCTCATGTCCAAGGCACCAAAGCCAGCTAAAAAGTCAATAATCGATACCTAAAACTTAAATTGTACTACTTCTTACTGGCTATTACTTCTACTTAGAAACTTCATCTGTGTACTACTATATTGATGTTAGTGTCTCCGGATACCGCAGCACACGACATAGCTTTGCAGACGATAAGTACAACCGTTTCAGGGAGAAGAGCGGCCAATGTGACGATCTGGCTTTAAGTCGATTCGATAACAAATGACGAAAACGGACGGGTTTCTCAGGTTTTTACTACCTATGAACACTTTTCACATTCTCCCGTGCAACTCGGCTGCTAGTCCTCCTTTCATGCAGAATCTTAAGGCCCTAGTTTATGTCCATGGCACCAAAGCCAACTAAAAAGTTAATAATCGATACCTAAAACTTGAATTGTACTACCTCTTACTGGCTATTACATCAACTTAGAAGTTTCATCTGTGTTCTACTATGGTGCTTTTAGTGTCTCCGCACACCGCAGCACGCGACATAGCTTTGCAGACGATAAGTACAACCGTTTCAGGGAGAAGAGCGTCTAATGTGACGATCTGGCTTTAAGTCGATTCGATAACAAATGACGAAAACGCACAGATTTCTCAGGTTTTTACTACATATGAACACTTTTCACATTCTCGCGTGCAACTCGGCTGGTAGTCCTCCATTCATTCAGAATCTTAAGGTCCTAGCTCATGTCCAAGGCACCAAAGCCAGCTAAAAAGTCAATAATCGATAGCTAAAACTTGAATTGTACTACTTGTTACTGGCTATTACATCAACTTAGAAGCTGCATGTGTGTTCTACTATGGTGCTTTTAGTGTCTCCGCATACCGCAGCACGCGACATAGCTTTGCCGACGATAAGTACAACCGTTTCATAGAGAAGAGCGGCCAATGTGACGATCTGGCTTTAAGTCGATTCGATAACAAATGACGAAAACGGACGGATTTCTCAGGTTTTTACTACATATGAACACTTTTCACATTCTCCCGTGCAACTCGGCTGCTAGTCCTCCTTTCATGCAGAATCTTAAGCTCCTAGCTCATGTCCAAGGCACCAAAGCCTGGTAAAAAGTCAATAATCGATAACTAAAACTTGAATTGTACTACTTCTTACTTGCTATTACATCAACTTAGAAGCTTCATCTGTGTCCTACTATGGTGCTTTTAGTGTCTCCGAATACCGCAGCACGCGACATAGCTTTGCAGACGATAAGTACAACCGTTTCAGACAGAAGAGCGGCCAATGTGACGATCTGGCTTTGAGTCGATTCGATAACAAATGACGAAAACGGACGGATTTCTCAGGTTTTTACTACATATGAACACTTTTCACATTCTCCCATGCAACTCGGCTGCTAGTCCTCCTTTCATGCAGAATCTTAAGGTTCTAGCTCATGTCCAAGGCACCAAAGCCAGCTAAAAAGTCAATAATCGATACCTAAAACTTGAATTGTACTACTTCTTACTGGCTACTACATCAACTTAGAAGGTTCATCTGTATTCTTCTATGGTGCTTTTAGTGTCTCCGCATACCGCAGCACGCGAAATAGCTTTGCAGACGATAAGTACAACCGTTTCAGAGAGAAGAGCGGCCAATGTGACGATCTGGCTTTGTGTCGATTCAATAACAAATGACGAACACGGACGGATTTCTTAGGTTTGTGCTATATATGAACACTTTTCACATTCTCCCGTGCAACTCGGCTGCTAGTCCTCCTTTCATGCAGATTCTTAAGGTCCTAGCTCATGTCCAAGGCACCAAAGCCAGCTAAAGAGTCAATAATCGATACCTAAAACTTAAATTGTACTACATCTTACTGGCTATTACATCAACTTAGAAGTTTCATCTGTGTTCTACTATGGTGCTTTTAGTGTCTCCGCATACCGCAGCACGCGAAATAGCTTTGCAGACGATAAGTACAACCGTTTCAGAGAGAAGAGCGGCCAATGTGACGATCTGGTTTTAAGTCGATTCGACAACAAATGACGAAAACGGACGGATTTCTCAGGGTTTTACTGCATATGAACACTTTTCACATTCCCCCATGAACTCGGCTGCTAGTCCTCCTTTCATGCAGATTCTTAAGGTCCTAGCTCATGTCCAAGGCACCAAAGCCAGCTAAAAAGTCAATAATCGATACCTAAAACTTAAATTGTACTACTTCTTACTGGCTATTACTTCTACTTAGAAACTTCATCTGTGTACTACTATATTGATTTTAGTGTCTCCGGATACCGCAGCACATGACATAGCTTTGCAGACGATAAGTACAACCGTTTCAGGGAGAAGAGCGGCCAATGTGACGATCTGGCTTTAAGTCGATTCGATAACAAATGACGAAACGGACGGGTTTCTCAGGTTTTTACTACATATGAACACTTTTCACATTCTCCCGTGCAACTCGGCTGCTAGTCCTCCTTTCATGCAGAATCTTAAGGCCCTAGCTTATGTCCATGGCACCAAAGCCAACTAAAAAGTTAATAATCGATACCTAAAACTTGAATTGTACTACCTCTTACTGGCTATTACATCAACTTAGAAGTTTCATCTGTGTTCTACTATGGTGCTTTTAGTGTCTCCGCATACCGCAGCACGCGACATAGCTTTGCAGACGATAAGTACAACCGTTTCAGGGAGAAGAGCGGCCAATGTGACGATCTGGCTTTAAGTCGATTCGATAACAAATGACGAAAAGGCACGGATTTCTCAGGTTTTTACTACATATGAACACTTTTCACATTCTCCCGTGCAACTCGGCTGCTAGTCCTCCATTCATTGAGAATCTTAAGGTCCTAGCTCATGTCCAAGGCACCAAAGCCAGCTAAAAAGTCAATAATCGATAACTAAAACTTGAATTGTACTACTTCTTACTGGCTATTACATCGACCTAGAAGCTTCATCTGTGTTCTACTATGGTGCTTTTAGTGTCTCCGCATACAGCATCACGCGACATAGCTTTGCAGACGATAAGTACAACCGTTTCAGAGAGAAGAGCGGCCAATGTGACGACCTGGCTTTAAGTCGATTCAATAACCAATTACGAAAACGGACGGATTTCTCAGGTTTTTACTACATATGAACACTTTTCACATTCTCCCGAGCAACGCGGCTGCTAGTCCTCCTTTCATGCAAAATCTTAATTTCCTAGGTCATGTCCAAGGCACAAAAGAAGAGTAAATAGTCAATAATCCATACCTAAAAGTTGAATTGTACTACTCCTTACTGGCTATTACATCAACTTAGAAGCTGCATGTGTGTTCTTTTATGGTGCTTTTAGTGTCTCCGCATACCGCAGCACGCGAAATAGCTTTGCAGACGATAAGTACAACCGTTTCAGAGAGAAGAGCGGCCAATGTGACGATCTGGCTTTGTGTCGATTCGATAACAAATGACGAACACGGACGGATTTCTTAGGTTTGTGCTACATATGAACACTTTTCACATTCTCCCGTGCAACTCGGCAGCTAGTCCTCCTTTCATGCAGATTCTTAAGGTCCTAGTTCATGTCCAAGGCACCAAAGCCAGCTAAAGAGTCAATAATCGATACCTAAAACTTAAATTGTACTACATCTTACTGGCTATTACATCAACTTAGAAGTTTCATCTGTGTTCTACTATGGTGCTTTTAGTGTCTCCGCATACCGCAGCACGCGAAATGGCTTTGAGGACGATAAGTACAACCGTTTCAGAGAGAAGAGCGGCAAATGTGACGATCTGGCTTTAAGTCGATTCGACAACAAATGACGAAAACGGACGGATTTCTCAGGTTTTTACTACATATGAACTCTTTTCACATTCTCCCATGCAACTCGGCTGCTAGTCCTCCTTTCATGCAGAATCTTAAGGTCCTAGCTCATGTCCAAGGCACCAAAGCCAGCTAAAAATTCAATAATCGATACCTAATACTTGAATTGTACTACTTCTTACTGGCTATTACATCAACTTAAAAGCTTCATCTGTGTTCTACTATGGTGCTTTTAGTGTCTCCGCATACCGCAGCACGCGAAATAGCTTTGCAGACGATAAGTACAACCGTTTCAGAGAGAAGAGCGGCCAATGTGACGATCTGGCTTTGTGTCGATTCGATAACAAATGACGAACACGGACGGATTTCTTAGGTTTGTGCTACATATGAACACTTTTCACATTCTCCCGTGCAACTCGGCAGCTAGTCCTCCTTTCATGCAGATTCTTAAGGTCCTAGCCCATGTCCAAGGCACCAAAGCCAGCTAAAGAGTCAATAGTCGATACCTAAAACTTAAATTGTACTACATCTTACTGGCTATTACATCAACTTAGAAGTTTCATCTGTGTTCTACTATGGTGCTTTTAGTGTCTCTGCATACCGCAGCACGCGAAATGGCTTTGAGGACGATAAGTACAACCGTTTCAGAGAGAAGAGCGGCCAATGTGACGATCTGGCTTTTAGTCGATTCGACAACAAATGACGAAAACGGACGGATTTCTCAGGTTTTTACTACATATGAACACTTTTCACATTCTCCCATGAACTCGGCTGCTAGTCCTCCTTTCATGCAGAATCTTAAGGTCCTAGCTCATGTCCAAGGCACCAAAGCCAGCTAAAAAGTCAATAATCGATACCTAAAACTTGAATTGTACTACTTCTTACTGGCTATTACATCAACGTAAAAGCTTCATCTGTGTTCTACTACGGTGCTTTTAGTGTCTCCGCATACCGGAACACGAGACATAGCTTTGCAGACGATAAGTACAACCGTTTCAGAGAGAAGAGCGGCCAATGTGGCGATCTGGCTTTGAGTCGATTCGTTAACAAATGACGAAAACGGACGGATTTCTCAGGTTTTTACTACATATGAACACTTTCCACATTCTCCCATGCAACTCGGCTGCTAGTCCTCCTTTCATGCAGAATCTTAAGGTCCTAGCCCATGTCCAAGGCACCAAATCCAGCTAAAAAGTCAATAATCGATACCTAAAACTTGAATTGTACTACTTCTTACTGGCTATTACATCAACTTAGAAGCTGCATGTGTGTTCCACTATGGTGCTCTTAGTGTCTCCGCATACCGCAGCACGCGACATATCTTTGCCGACGATAAGTACAACCGTTTCATAGAGAAGAGCGGCCAATGTGACGATCTGGCTTTAAGTCGATTCGATAACAAATGACGAAAACGGACTGATTTCTCAGGTTTTTACTACATATGAACACTTTTCACTATCTCCCGTGCACCTCGGCTGCTAGTCCTCCTTTCATGCAGAATCTTAAGGTCCTAGCTCATGTCCAAGGCACCAAAGCCAGGTAAAAGTCAATAATCGATACCTAAAACTTGAATTGTACTACTTCTTACTGGCTATTACATCAACTTAGAAGCTTCATCTGTGTTCTACTATGGTGCTTTTAGTGTCTCCGCATACCGCAACACGCGACATATCTTTGCAGACGATAAGGACAACCGTTTCAGAGAGAAGAGCGGCCAATGTGACGATCTGGCTTTGAGTCGATCCGTTAACAAATGACGAAAACGGACGGATTTATCAGATTTTTACTACATATGAACTCTTTTCACATTCTCCCATGCAACTCTGCTGCTAGTCCTCCTTTCATGCAGAATCTTAAGGTCCTAGCTCATGTCAAAGGCACCAAAGCCTGCTAATAAGTCAATAATCGATACCTAAAACGCGAATTGTACTACTTCTTACTGGCTATTACATCAACTTAGAAGCTTCATGTGTGTTCTACTATGGTGCTTTTAGTGTCTCCGCATACCGCAGCACGCGACATAGCTTTGCAGACGATAAGTACAACCGTTTCAGAGAGAAGAGCGGCCAATATGACGATCTGGCTCTAAGTCGATTCGAAAACAAATGACGAAAACACACGGATTTCAAAGGTTTTTACTACATATGAACACTTTTCGCATTCTCCCGTGCAACTCGGCTGCTAGTCCTCCTTTCATGCAGAATCATAAGGTCCTAGCTCATGTCCAATGCACCAAAGCCAGCTAAAAAGTCAATAATCGATACCTAAAACTTGAATTGTGCTACTTCTTACTGGCTATTACATCAACTTAGAAGGTTCATCTGTATTCTTCTATGGTGCTTTTAGTGTCTCCGCATACCGCAGCACACGAAATAGCTTTGCAGACGATAAGTACAACCGTTTCAGAGAGAAGAGCGGCCAATGTGACGATCTGGCTTTGTGTCGATTCGATAACAAATGACGAACACGGACGGATTTCTTAGGTTTGTGCTACATATGAACACTTTTCACATTCTCCCGTGCAACTCGGCTGCTAGTCCTTCTTTTTTTGCAGATTCTTATGGTCCTAGCTCATGTCCAAGGCACCAAAGCCAGCTACAAAGTCAATAATCTATACCTAAAACTTAAATTGTACTACTTCTTACTGGCTATTACTTCAACTTAGAAACTTCATCTGTGTACTACTATATTGATTTTAGTGTCTCCGGATACCGCAGCACGCGACATAGCTTTGCAGACGATAAGTACAACCGTTTCAGGGAGAAGAGCGGCCAATGTGACGATCTGGCTTTAAGGCGATTCGATAACAAATGACGAAAACGGACGGGTTTCTCAGGGTTTTACTACATATGAACACTTTTCACATTCTCCCGTGCAACTCGGCTGCTAGTCCTCCTTTCATGCAGAATCTTAAGGTCCTAGCTCATGTTCAAGGCACCAAAGCCAGCTAAAAAGTCAATAATCGATACCTAAAACTTGAATTGTACTACCTCTTACTGGCTATTACATCAACTTAGAAGTTTCATGTGTGTTCTACTATGGTGCTTTTAGTGTCTCCGCATACCGCAGCACGCGACATAGCTTTGCAGACGATAAGTACAACCGTTTCAGGGAGAAGAGCGGCCAATGTGACGATCTGGCTTTAAGTCGATTCGATAACAAATGACGAAAACGGACGGATTTCTCAGGTTTTTACTACATATGAACACTTTTCACATTCTCCCGTGCAACTCGGCTGCTAGTCCTCCTTTCATGCAGAATCTTAAGGTCCTAGCTCATGTCCAAGGCACCAAAGCCAGCTAAAAAGTCAATAATCGATACCTAAAACTTGAATTGTACAACTTCTTACTGGCTATTACATCAACTTAGAAGCTTCATCTGTGTTCTACTATGGTGCTTTTAGTGTCTCCGCATACCGCAACACGCGACATAGCTTTGCAGACGATAAGGACAACCGTTTCAGAGAGAAGGGCGGCCAATGTGACGATCTGGCTTTGAGTCGATTCGTTAACAAATGACGAAAACGGACGGATTTCTCAGGTTTTTACTACATATGAACTCTTTTCACATTCTCCCATGCAACTCGGCTGCTAGTCCTCCTTTCATGCAGAATCTTAAGGTCCTAGCTCATGTCAAAGGCACCAAAGCCAGCTAAAAAGTCAATAATCGATACCTAAAACGTGAATTGTACTACTTCTTACTGACTATTACATCAACTTAGCAGCTTCATGCAACTCGGCTGCTAGTCCTCCTTTCATGCAGAATCTTAAGGTCCTAGCTCATGTCAAAGGCACCAAAGCCAGCTAAAAAGTCAATAATCGATACCTAAAACGTGAATTGTACTACTTCTTACTGGCTATTACATCAACTTAGAAGCTTCATGTGTGTTCTACTATGGTGCTTTTAGTGTCTCCGCATACCGCAGCACGCGACATAGCTTTGCAGACGATAAGTACAACCGTTTCAGAGAGAAGAGCGGCCAATATGACGATCTGGCTCTAAGTCGATTCGAGAACAAATGACGAAAACGGACGGATTTCAAAGGTTTTTACTACATATGAACACTTTTCACATTCTCCCGTGCAACTCGGCTGCTAGTCCTCCTTTCGTGCAGAATCATAAGGTCCTAGCTCATGTCCAAGACACCAAAGCCAGCTAAAAAGTCAATAATCGATACTTAAAACTTGAATTGTACTACTTCTTACTGGCTATTACATCAACTTAAAAGGTTCATCTGTATTCTTCTATGGTGCTTTTAGTGTCTCCGCATACCGCAGCACGCGAAATAGCTTTGCAGACGATAAGTACAACCGTTTCAGAGAGAAGAGCGGCCAATGTGACGATCTGGCTTTGTGTCGATTCGATAACAAATGACGAACACGGACGGATTTCTTAGGTTTGTGCTACATATGAACACATTTCACATTCTCCCGTGCAACTCGGCTGCTAGTCCTCCTTTCATGCAGATTCTTATGGTCCTAGCTCATGTCCAAGGCACCAAAGCCAGCTAAAAAGTCAATAATCGATACCTAAAACTTAAATTGTACTACTTCTTACTGGCTATTACATCAACTTAGAAGTTTCATCTGTGTTCTACTATGGTGCTTTTAGTGTCTCCGCATACCGCAGCACGCGACATAGCTTTGCAGACGGTAAGTACAACCGTTTCAGAGAGAAGAGCGGCCAATGTGATTATCTGGCTTTAAGTCGATACTATAACAAGTGACGAAAACGGACGGATTTCTCAGGTTTTTACTACATATGAACACCTTTCACATTCTCCCATGAACTCGGCTGCTAGTCCTCCTTTCATGCAGAATCTTAAGGTCCTAGCTCATGTCCAAGGCACAAAAGCCAGCTAAAGAGTCAATAATCGATACCTAAAACTTAAATTGTACTACTTCTTACTGGCTATTACTTCAACTTAGAAACTTCATCTGTGTACTACTATATTGATTTTAGTGTCTCCGGATACCGCAGCACGCGACATAGCTTTGCAGACGATAAGTACAACCGTTTCAGAGAGAAGAGCGGCCAATGTGACGATCTGGCTTTAAGTCGATTCGATAACAAATGTCGAAAACGGACGGATTTCTCAGGTTTTTACAACATATGAACACTTTTCACATTCTCCCGTGCAACTCGGCTGCTAGTCCTCCTTTCATGCAGAATCTTAAGGTCCTAGCTCATGTCCAAGGCACCAAAGCCAGCTAAAAAGTCAATAATCGATACCTAAAACTTGAATTGTACTACTCCTTACTGGCTATTACATCAACTTAAAAGCTTCATCTGTGTTCTACTATGGTGCTTTTAGTGTCTCCGCATACCGGAACACGAGACATAGCTTTGCAGACGATAAGTACAACCGTTTCAGAGAGAAGAGCGGCCAATGTGGCGATCTGGCTTTGAGTCGATTCGATAACAAATGAAGAAAACGGACGGATTTCTCAGGTTTTTACTACATATGAACACTTTTCACATTCTCCCGTGCAACTCGGCTGCTAGACCTCCTTTCATGCAGAATCTTAAGGTCCTAGCTCATGTCCAAGGCACCAAAGCCAGCCAAAACGTCAATGATCGATAACTGAAACTTGTATTGTACTACTTCTTACTGGCTATTACATCAACTTAGAAGGTTCATCTGTGTATTACTATGGCGCTTTTAGTGTCTCCGAATACCGCAACACGCGACATAGCTTTGCAGACGATAAGTACAACCGTTTCAGACAGAAGAGCGGCCAATGTGACGATCTGGCTTTGACTCGATTCGATAACAAATGACGAAAACGGACGGATTTCCTATGTTTTTACTACATATGAACACTTTTCACATTCTCCCGTGCAACTCGGCTGCTAGTCCTCCTTTCATGCAGAATCTTAAGGTCCTAGCTCATGTTTAAGGCACCAAAGCCAGCTTAAAAGTCAATAATCTATACCTAAAACTTGAATTGTACTACTTCTTACGGGCTATTACATCAAATTAAAAGCTTTATCTGTGTTCTACTATGGTGCTTTTAGTGTCTCCGCATACGGCAACACGCGACATATCTTTGCAGACGATAAGGACAACCGTTTCAGAGAGAAGAGCGGCCAATGTGACGATCTGGCTTTGAGTCGATTCGTTAACAAATGACGAAAACGGACGGATTTCTCATGTTTTTACTACATATGAACTCTTTTCACATTCTCCCATGCAACTCGGCCGCTAGTCCTCCTTTCATGCTGAATCTTAAGGTCCTAGCTCATGTCAAAGGCACCAAAGCCAACTAAAAAGTCAATAATCGATACCTAAAACGTGAATTGTACTACTTCTTACTTGCTATTACATCAACTTAGAAGCTTCATGTGTGTTCTACTATTGTGCTTTTAGTGTCTCCGCACACCGCTGCACGCGACATATCTTTTCAGACGATAAGTACAACCGTTTCAGAGAGAAGGGCGGCCAATATGACGATCTGGCTTTAAGTCCATTCGAAAACAAATGACGAAAAAGGACGGATTTCAAAGGTTTTTACTACATATGAACACTTTTCACATTCTCCCATGAACTCGGCTGCTAGTCCTCCTTTCATGCAGAATCTTAAGGTCCTAGCTCATGTCACAGGCACCAAAGCCAGCTAAAAAGTCAATAATCGATACCTAAAACGTGAATTGTACTACTTCTTACTGGCTATTACATCAACTTAGAATCTTCATCTGTGTACTACTATATTGATTTTAGTGTCTCCCGATACCGCAACACGCGACATAGCTTAGCAGACGATAAGTACAACCGTTTCAGACAGAAGAGCGGCCAATGCTGCGATCTGACTTTAAGTCGCTTCGATAACAAATGACGAATACGGACGGATTTCTCAGGTTTTTACTACATATGAACGCTTTTCACATTCTCCCGTGCAGCTCGGCTGCTAATCCTCCTTTCATGCAGAATCTTAAGGTCCTAGCTCATGTCCAAGGCACCAAAGCCAGGTTAAAAGTCAATAATCGATACCTAAAACTTGAATTGTACTACTTCTTACTTGCTATTACATCAACTTAGAAGCTTCATCTGTGTTCTACTATGGTGCTTTTAGTGTCTCCGCATACCGCAACACGCGACATATCTTTGCAGACGATAATTACAACCGTTTCAGAGAGAAGAGCGGCCAATGTGACGATCTGGCTTTGAGTCGATTCGTTAACAAATGACGAAAACGGACGGATTTCTCAGGTTTTTACTACATATGAACTCTTTTCACATTCTCCCATGCAACTCGGCTGCTAGTCCTCCTTTCATGCAGAATCTTAAGGTCCTAGCTCATGTCAAAGGCACCAAAGCCAGCTAAAAAGTCAATAATCGATACCTAAAACGTGAATTGTACTACTTCTTACTGGCTATTACATCAACTTAGAAGCTTCATGTGTGTTCTACTATGGTGCTTTTAGTGTCTCCGCATACCGCAGCACGCGACATAGCTTTGCAGACGATAAGTACAACCGTTTCAGAGAGAAGAGCGGCCAATATGACGATCTGGCTTTGTGTCGATTCGATAACAAATGACGAACACGAACGGATTTCTTAGGTTTGTGCTACATATGAACACTTTTCACATTCTCCCATGCAACTCGGCTGCTAGTCCTCCTTTCATGCAGATTCTTATGGTCCTAGCTCATGTCCAAGGCACCAAAGCCAGCTAAAAAGTCAATAATCGATACCTAAAACTTAAATTGTACTACTTCTTACGTGCTATTACTTCAACTTAGAAACTTCATCTGTGTACTACTATATTGATTTTAGTGTCTCCGGATACCGCACCACGCGACATAGCTTTGCAGACGATAAGTACAACCGTTTCAGGGAGAAGAGCGGCCAATGTGACGATCTGGCTTTAAGGCGATTCGATAACAAATGACGAAAACGGACGGATTTCTCAGGTTTTTACTACATATGAACACTTTCCACATTCTCCCATGCAACTCGGCTGCTAGTCCTCCTTTCATGCAGAATCTTAAGGTCCTAGCCCATGTCCAAGGCATCAAAGCCAGCTAAAAAGTCAATAATCGATACCTAAAACTTGAATTGTACTACTTCTTACTGGCTATTACATCAACTTAGAAGCTTCATGTGTGTTCTACTATGGTGCTTTTAGTGTCTCCGCATACCACAGCACGCGACATAGCTTTGCAGACGATAAGTACAACCGTTTCAGAGAGAAGAGCGGCCAATGTGACGATCTGGCTTTAAGGCGATTCGATAACAAATGACGAAAGCGGACGGATTTCTCAGGTTTTTACTACATATGAACACTTTCCACATTCTCCCATGCAACTCGGCTGCTAGTCCTCCTTTCATGCAGAATCTTAAGGTCCTAGCCCATGTCCAAGGCACCAAAGCCAGCTAAAAAGTCAATAATCGATACCTAAAACTTGAATTGTACTACTTCTTACTGGCTATTACATCAACTTAGAAGCTTCGTGTGTGTTCTACTATTGTGCTTTTAGTGTCTCCGCACACCGCTGCACGCGACATAGCTTTGCAGACGATAAGTACAACAGTTTCAGAGAGAAGAGCGTCCAATGTGGCGATCTGGCTTTGAGTCGATTCGATAACAAATGACGAAAACGGACGAATTTCTCAGGTTCTTACTACATATGAACACTTTTCACATTCTCCTGTACAACTCGGCTGCTAGTCCTCCTTTCATGCAGAATCTTAAGGTCCTAGCTCATGTCCAAGGCACCAAAGCCAGCTAAAAAGTCAATAATCGATACCTAAAACTTAAATTGTACTACTTCTTACTTGCTATTACTTCAACTTAGAAGCTTCATCTGTGTACTACTATATTGATTTTAGTGTCTCCGGATACCGCAACACGCGACATAACTTAGCAGACGATAAGTACAACCGTTTCAGACAGAAGAGCGGCCAATGCTGCGATCTGACTTTAAGTCGATTCGATAACAAATGACGAAAACGGACGGATTTCTCAGGTTTTTACTACATATGAACACTTTTCACATTCTCCCGTGCAACTCGGCTGCTAGTCCTCCTTTCACGCAGAATCTTAAGGTCCTAGCTCATGTCCAAGGCACCAAAGCCAGCTAAAAAGTCAATAATCGATACCTAAAACTTGAATTGTACTACTTCTTACTGGCTATTACATCACGTAAAAGCTTCATCTGTGTTCTACTACGGTGCTTTTAGGGTCTCCGCATACCGGAACACGAGACATAGCTTTGCAGACGATAAGTACAACCGTTTCAGAGAGAAGAGCGGCCAATGTGGCGATCTGGCTTTGAGTCGATTCGTTAACAAATGACGAAAACGGACGGATTTCTCAGGTTTTTACTACATATGAACACTTTCCACATTCTCCCATGCAACTCGGCTGCTAGTCCTCCTTTCATGCAGAATCTTAAGGTCCTAGCTCATGTCCAAGGCACCAAAGCCAGCTAAAAAGTCAATAATCGATACCTAAAACTTAAATTGTACTACTTCTTACTTGCTATTACTTCAACTTAGAAGCTTCATCTGTGTACTACTATATTGATTTTAGTGTCTCCGGATACCGCAATACGCGACATAACTTAGCAGACGATAAGTACAACCGTTTCAGACAGAAGAGCGGCCAATGCTGCGATCTGACTTTAAGTCGCTTCGATAACAAATGACGAATACGGACGGATTTCTCAGGTTTTTACTACATATGAACGCTTTTCACATTCTCCCGTGCAACTCGGCTGCTAATCCTCCTTTCATGCAGGATCTTAAGGTCCTAGCTCATGTCCAAGGCACCAAAGCCAGCTAAAAAGTCAATAATCGATACCTAAAACTTTAATTGTACTACTTCTTACTGGCTATTACATCAACTTAGAAGTTTCATCTGTGTTCTACTATGGTGCTTTTAGTGTCTCCTCATACCGCAGCACGCGACATAGCTTTGCAGACGATAAGTACAACCGTTTCAGGGAGAAGAGCGTCCAATGTGACGATCTGGCTTTAAGTCGATTCGATAACAAATGACGAAAACGGACGGATTTCTCAGGTTTTTACTACATATGAACACTTTTCACATTCTCCCGTGCAACTCGGCTGCTAGTCCTCCTTTCATGCAGAATCTTATGGTCCTAGCTATGTCCCAGGCACCAAAGCCAATTAAAAAGTCAATTATCGATACCTAGAACTTGAGTTGTACTACTTCTTACTGGCTATTACATCAACTTACAAGCATCATCTGTGTTCCACTATGGTGCTTTTAGTGTCTCCGCATACCGCAGCACGCGACATAGCTTTGCCGACGATAAGTACAACCGTTTCATAGAGAAGAGCGGCCAATGTGACGATCTGGCTTTAAGACGATTCGATAACAAATAACGAAAACGGACGGATTTCTCAGGTTTTAACTACATATGAACACTTTTCACATTCTCCCGTGCAACTCGGCTAATAGTCCTCCTTTCATGCAGAATCTTAAGGTCCTAGCTCATGTCCAAGGCACCAAAGCCAGCTAAAAAGTCAATAATCGATACCTAAAACTTAAATTGTACTACTTCTTACTTGCTATTACTTCAACTTAGAAGCTTCATCTGTGTACTACTATACTGATTTTAGTGTCTCCGGATACCGCAACACGCGACATAACTTTGCAGACGATAAGTACAACCGTTTCAGACAGAAGAGCGGCCAATACTGCGATCTGACTTTAAGTCGCTTCGATAACAAATGACGAATACGGACGGATTTCTCAGGTTTTTACTACATATGAACGCTTTTCACATTCTCCCGTGCAACTCGGCTGCTAATCCTCCTTTCATGCAGGATCTTAAGGTCCTAGCTCATGTCCAAGGCACCAAAGCCAGCTAAAAAGTCAATAATCGAGACCTAAAACTTTAATTGTACTACTTCTTACTGGCTATTACATCAACTTAGAAGTTTCATCTGTGTTCTACTATGGTGCTTTTAGTGTCTCCTCATACCGCAGCAAACGACATAGCTTTGCAGACGATAAGTACAACCGTTTCAGGGAGAAGAGCGTCCAATGTGACGATCTGGCTTTAAGTCGATTCGATAACAAATGACGAAAACGGACGGATTTCTCAGGTTTTTACTACATATGAACACTTTTCACATTCTCCCGTTCAACTCGGCTGCTAGTCCTCCTTTCACGCAGAATCTTAATGTCCTAGCTCATGTCCAAGGCACCAAAGCCAGCTAAAAAGTCAATAATCGATACCTAACAACTTGAATTGTACTACTTCTTACTGGCTATTACATCAACGTAAAAGCTTCATCTGTGTTCTACTACGGTGCTTTTAGTGTCTCCGCATACTGGAACACGAGACATAGCTTTGCAGACGATAAGTACAACCGTTTCAGAGAGAAGAGCGGCCAATGTGGCGATCTGGCTTTGAGTCGATTCGTTAACAAATGACGAAAACGGGCGGATTTCTCAGGTTTTTACTACATATGAACACTTTCCACATTCTCCCATGCAACTCGGCTGCTAGTCCTCCTTTCATGCAGAATCTTAAGGTCCTAGCCCATGTCCAAGGCACCAAAGCCAGCTAAAAAGTCAATAATCGATACCTAAAACTTTAATTGTACTACTTCTTACTGGCTATTACATCAACTTAGAAGCTGCATGTGTGTTCTACTATGGTGCTTTTAGTGTCTCCGCATACCGCAGCACGCGACGTAGCTTTGCCGACGATAAGTACAACCGTTTCATAGAGAAGAGCGGCCAATGTGACGTTCTGGCTTTAAGACGATTCGATAACAAATGACGAAAACGGACGGATTTCTCAGGTTTTTACTACATATGAACACTTTTCACATTCTCCCTTGCAACTCGGCTAATAGTCCTCCTTTCATGCAGAATCTTAAGGTCCTAGCTCATGTCCAAGGCACAAAAGCCAGCTAAAAAGTCAATAATCGATACCTAAAACTTGAATTGTACTACTTCTTACTTGCTATTACATCAACTTAGAAGCTTCATCTGTGTTCTACTATGGTGCTTTTAGTGTCTCCGCATACCGCAACACGCGACATATCTTTGCAGACGATAAGTACAACCGTTTCAGAGAGAAGAGCGGCCAATGTGACGATCTGGCTTTGAGTCGATTCGTTAACAAATAACGAAAACGGACGGATTTCTCAGGTTTTTACTACATATGAAGTCTTTTCACATTCTCCCATGCAACTCGGCTGCTAGTCCTCCTTTCATGCAGAATCTTAAGGTCCTAGCTCATGTCAAAGGCACCAAAGCCAGCTAAAAAGTCAATAATCGATACCGAAAACGTGAATTGTACTACTTCTTACTGGCTATTACATCAACTTAGAAGCTTCATGTGTGTTCTACTATGGTGCTTTTAGTGTCTCCGCATACCACAGCACGCGACATAGCTTTGCAGACGATAAGTACAACCGTTTCAGAGAGAAGAGCGGCCAATGTGACGATCTGGCTTTAAGGCGATTCGATAACAAATGACGAAAGCGGACGGATTTCTCAGGTTTTTACTACATATGAACACTTTCCACATTCTCCCATGCAACTCGGCTGCTAGTCCTCCTTTCATGCAGAATCTTAAGGTCCTAGCCCATGTCCAAGGCACCAAAGCCAGCTAAAAAGTCAATAATCGATACCTAAAACTTGAATTGTACTACTTCTTACTGGCTATTACATCAACTTAGAAGCTTCGTGTGTGTTCTACTATTGTGCTTTTAGTGTCTCCGCACACCGCTGCACGCGACATAGCTTTGCAGACGATAAGTACAACAGTTTCAGAGAGAAGAGCGTCCAATGTGGCGATCTGGCTTTGAGTCGATTCGATAACAAATGACGAAAACGGATGAATTTCTCAGGTTCTTACTACATATGAACACTTTTCACATTCTCCTGTACAACTCGGCTGCTAGTCCTCCTTTCATGCAGAATCTTAAGGTCCTAGCTCATGTCCAAGGCACCAAAGCCAGCTAAAAAGTCAATAATCGATACCTAAAACTTAAATTGTACTACTTCTTACTTGCTATTACTTCAACTTAGAAGCTTCATCTGTGTACTACTATATTGATTTTAGTGTCTCCGGATACCGCAACACGCGACATAACTTAGCAGACGATAAGTACAACCGTTTCAGACAGAAGAGCGGCCAATGCTGCGATCTGACTTTAAGTCGCTTCGATAACAAATGACGAATACGGACGGATTTCTTAGGTTTTTACTACATATGAACGCTTTTCACATTCTCCCGTGCAACTCTGCTGCTAATCTTCCTTTCATGCAGGATCTTAAGGTCCTAGCTCATGTCCAAGGCACCAAAGCCAGCTAAAAAGTCAATAATCGATACCTAAAACTGTAATTGTACTACTTCTTACTGGCTATTACATCAACTTAGAAGTTTCATCTGTGTTCTACTATGGTGCTTTTAGTGTCTCCTCATACCGCAGCACGCGACATAGCTTTGCAGACGATAAGTACAACCGTTTCAGGGAGAAGAGCGTCCAATGTGACGATCTGGCTTTAAGTCGATTCGATAACAAATGACGAAAACGGACGGATTTCTCAGGTTTTTACTACATATGAACACTTTTCACATTCTCCCGTGCAACTCGGCTGCTAGTCCTCCTTTCACGCAGAATCTTAAGGTCCTAGCTCATGTCCAAGGCACCAAAGCCAGCTAAAAAGTCAATAATCGATACCTAAAACTTGAATTGTACTACTTCTTACTGGCTATTACATCACGTAAAAGCTTCATCTGTGTTCTACTACGGTGCTTTTAGTGTCTCCGCATACCGGAACACGAGACATAGCTTTGCAGACGATAAGTACAACCGTTTCAGAGAGAAGAGCGGCCAATGTGGCGATCTGGCTTTGAGTCGATTCGTTAACAAATGACGAAAACGGACGGATTTCTCAGGTTTTTACTACATATGAACACTTTCCACATTCTCCCATGCAACTCGGCTGCTAGTCCTCCTTTCATGCAGAATCTTAAGGTCCTAGCCCATGTCCAAGGCACCAAAGCAAGCTAAAAAGTCAATAATCGATACATAAACTTGAATTGTACTACTTCTTACTGGCTATTACATCAACTTAGAAGCTTCATGTGTGTTCTACTATTGTGCTTTTAGTGTCTCCGCACACCGCTGCACGCGACATAGCTTTGCAGACGATAAGTACAACCGTTTCAGAGAGAAGAGCGGCCAATGTGGCGATCTGGCTTTGAGTCGATTCGATAACAAATGACGAAAACGGACGAATTTCTCAGGTTTTTACTACATATGAACACTTTTCACATTCTCCTGTACAACTCGGCTGCTAGTCCTCCTTTCATGCAGAATCTTAAGGTCCTAGCTCATGTCCAAGGCACCAAAGCCAGCTAAAAAGTCAATAATCGATACCTAAAACTTAAATTGTACTACTTCTTACTTGCTATTACTTCAACTTAGAAGCTTCATCTGTGTACTACTATATTGATTTTAGTGTCTCCGGATACCGCAATACGCGACATAACTTAGCAGACGATAAGTACAACCGTTTCAGACAGAAGAGCGGCCAATGCTGCGATCTGACTTTAAGTCGCTTCGATAACAAATGACGAATACGGACGGATTTCTCAGGTTTTTACTACATATGAACGCTTTTCACATTCTCCCGTGCAACTCGGCTGCTAATCCTCCTTTCATGCAGGATCTTAAGGTCCTAGCTCATGTCCAAGGCACCAAAGCCAGCTAAAAAGTCAATAATCGATACCTAAAACTTGAATTGTACTACTTCTTACTGGCTATTACATCAACTTAGAAGTTTCATCTGTGTTCTACTATGGTGCTTTTAGTGTCTCCTCATACCGCAGCACGCGACATGGCTTTGCAGACGATAAGTACAACCGTTTCAGGGAGAAGAGCGTCCAATGTGACGATCTGGCTTTAAGTCGATTCGATAACAAATGACGAAAACGGACGGATTTCTCAGGTTTTTACTACATATGAACACTTTTCACATTCTCCCGTGCAACTCGGCTGCTAGTCCTCCTTTCACGCAGAATCTTAAGGTCCTAGCTCATGTCCAAGGCACCAAAGCCAGCTAAAAAGTCAATAATCGATACCTAAAACTTGAATTGTACTACTTCTTACTGGCTATTACATCACGTAAAAGCTTCATCTGTGTTCTACTACGGTGCTTTTAGTGTCTCCGCATACCGGAACACGAGACATAGCTTTGCAGACGATAAGTACAACCGTTTCAGAGAGAAGAGCGGCCAATGTGGCGATCTGGCTTTGAGTCGATTCGTTAACAAATGACGAAAACGGACGGATTTCTCAGGTTTTTACTACATATGAACACTTTCCACATTCTCCCATGCAACTCGGCTGCTAGTCCTCCTTTCATGCAGAATCTTAAGGTCCTAGCCCATGTCCAAGGCACCAAAGCAAGCTAAAAAGTCAATAATCGATACATAAACTTGAATTGTACTACTTCTTACTGGCTATTACATCAACTTAGAAGCTTCATGTGTGTTCTACTATTGTGCTTTTAGTGTCTCCGCACACCGCTGCACGCGACATAGCTTTGCAGACGATAAGTACAACCGTTTCAGAGAGAAGAGCGGCCAATGTGGCGATCTGGCTTTGAGTCGATTCGATAACAAATGACGAAAACGGACGAATTTCTCAGGTTTTTACTACATATGAACACTTTTCACATTCTCCTGTACAACTCGGCTGCTAGTCCTCCTTTCATGCAGAATCTTAAGGTCCTAGCTCATGTCCAAGGCACCAAAGCCAGCTAAAAAGTCAATAATCGATACCTAAAACTTAAATTGTACTACTTCTTACTTGCTATTACTTCAACTTAGAAGCTTCATCTGTGTACTACTATATTGATTTTAGTGTCTCCGGATACCGCAATACGCGACATAACTTAGCAGACGATAAGTACAACCGTTTCAGACAGAAGAGCGGCCAATGCTGCGATCTGACTTTAAGTCGCTTCGATAACAAATGACGAATACGGACGGATTTCTCAGGTTTTTACTACATATGAACGCTTTTCACATTCTCCCGTGCAACTCGGCTGCTAATCCTCCTTTCATGCAGGATCTTAAGGTCCTAGCTCATGTCCAAGGCACCAAAGCCAGCTAAAAAGTCAATAATCGATACCTAAAACTTTAATTGTACTACTTCTTACTGGCTATTACATCAACTTAGAAGTTTCATCTGTGTTCTACTATGGTGCTTTTAGTGTCTCCTCATACCGCAGCACGCGACATAGCTTTGCAGACGATAAGTACAACCGTTTCAGGGAGAAGAGCGTCCAATGTGACGATCTGGCTTTAAGTCGATTCGATAACAAATGACGAAAACGGACGGATTTCTCAGGTTTTTACTACATATGAACACTTTTCACATTCTCCCGTGCAACTCGGCTGCTAGTCCTCCTTTCACGCAGAATCTTATGGTCCTAGCTCATGTCCAAGGCACCAAAGCCAGCTAAAAAGTCAATAATCGATACCTAAAACTTGAATTGTACTACTTCTTACTGGCTATTACATCAACGTAAAAGCTTCATCCGTGTTCTGCTACGGTGCTTTTAGTGTCTCCGCATACCGGAACACGAGACATAGCTTTGCAGACGATAAGTACAACCGTTTCAGAGAGAAGAGCGGCCAATGTGGCGATCTGGCTTTGAGTCGATTCGTTAACAAATGACGAAAACGGACGGATTTCTCAGGTTTTTACTACATATGAACACTTTCCACATTCCCCATGCAACTCGGCTGCTAGTCCTCCTTTCATGCAGAATCTTAAGGTCCTAGCCCATGTCCAAGGCACCAAAGCCAGCTAAAATGTCAATAATCGATACCTAAAACTTGAATTGTACTGCTTCTTACTGGCTATTACATCAACTTAGAAGCTGCATGTGTGTTCTACTATGGTGCTTTTAGTGTCTCCGCATACCGCAGCACGCGACATAGCTTTGCCGACGATAAGTACAACCGTTTCATAGAGAAGAGCGGCCAATGTGACGATCTGGCTTTAAGACGATTCGATAACAAATAACGAAAACGGACGGATTTCTCAGGTTTTAACTACATATGAACACTTTTCACATTCTCCCGTGCAACTCGGCTAATAGTCCTCCTTTCATGCAGAATCTTAAGGTCCTAGCTCATGTCCAAGGCACAAAAGCCAGCTAAAAAGTCAATAATCGATACCTAAAACTTGAATTGTACTACTTCTTACTTGCTATTACATCAACTTAGAAGCTTCATCTGTGTTTTACTATGGTGCTTTTAGTGTCTCCGCATACCGCAAAACGCGACATATCTTTGCAGACGATAAGTACAACCGTTTCAGAGAGAAGAGCGGCCAATGTGACGATCTGGCTTTGAGTCGATTCGTTAACAAATGACGAAAACGGACGGATTTCTCAGGTTTTTACTACATATGAACTCTTTTCACATTCTCCCATGCAACTCGGCTGCTAGTCCTCCTTTCATGCAGAATCTTAAGGTCCTAGCTCATGTCAAAGGCACCAAAGCCAGCTAAAAAGTCAATAATCCATACCTAAAACGTGAATTGTACTACTTCTTACTGGCTATTACATCAACTTAGAAGCTTCATGTGTGTTCTACTATGGTGCTTTTAGTGTCTCCGCATACCGCAGCACGCGACATAGCTTTGCAGACGATAAGTACAACCGTTTCAGAGAGAAGAGCGGCCAATGTGACGATCTGGCTTTGTGTCGATTCGATAACAAATGACGAACACGAACGGATTTCTTAGGTTTGTGCTACATGTGAACACTTTTCACATTCTCCCGTGCAACTCGGCTGCTAGTCCTCCTTTCATGCAGATTCTTATGGTCCTAGCTCATGTCCAAGGCACCAAAGCCAGCTAAAAAGTCAATAATCGATACCTAAAACTTAAATTGTACTACTTCTTACTGGCTATTACTTCAACTTAGAAACTTCATCTGTGTACTACTATATTGATTTTAGTGTCTCCGGATACCGCACCACGCGACATAGCTTTGCAGACGATAAGTACAACCGTTTCAGGGAGAAGAGCGGCCAATGTGACGATCTGGCTTTAAGGCGATTCGATAACAAATGACGAAAACGGACGGATTTCTCAGGTTTTTACTACATATGAACACTTTCCACATTCTCCCATGCAACTCGGCTGCTAGTCCTCCTTTCATGCAGAATCTTAAGGTCCTAGCTCATGTCCAAGGCACCAAAGCCAGCTAAAAAGTCAATAATCGATACCTAAAACTTGAATTCTACTACTTCTTACTGGCTATTACATCAACTTAGAAGCTTCATGTGTGTTCTACTATTGTGCTTTTAGTGTCTCCGCACACCGCTGCACGCGACATAGCTTTGCAGACGGTAAGTACAACAGTTTCAGAGAGAAGAGCGTCCAATGTGGCGATCTGGCTTTGAGTCGATTCGATAACAAATGACGAAAACGGACGAATTTCTCAGGTTTTTACTACATATGAACACTTTTCACATTCTCCTGTACAACTCGGCTGCTAGTCCTCCTTTCATGCAGACTCTTAAGGTCCTAGCTCATGTCCAAGGCACCAAAGCCAGCTAAAAAGTCAATAATCGATACCTAAAACTTAAATTGTACTACTTCTTACTTGCTATTACTTCAACTTAGAAGCTTCATCTGTGTACTACTATATTGATTTTAGTGTCTCCGGATACCGCAACACGCGACATAACTTAGCAGACGATAAGTACAACCGTTTCAGACAGAAGAGCGGCCAATGCTGCGATCTGACTTTAAGTCGCTTCGATAACAAATGACGAATACGGACGGATTTCTCAGGTTTTTACTACATATGAACGCTTTTCACATTCTCCCGTGCAACTCGGCTGCTAATCCTCCTTTCATGCAGGATCTTAAGGTCCTAGCTCATGTCCAAGGCACCAAAGCCAGCTAAAAAGTCAATAATCGATACCTAAAACTTTATTTGTACTACTTCTTACTGGCTATTACATCAACTTAGAAGTTTCATCTGTGTTCTACTATGGTGCTTTTAGTGTCTCCTCATACCGCAGTACGCGACATAGCTTTGCAGACGATAAGTACAACCGTTTCAGGGAGAAGAGCGTCCAATGTGACAATCTGGCTTTAAGTCGATTCGATAACAAATGACGAAAACGGACGGATTTCTTAGGTTTTTACTACATATGAACACTTTTCACATTCTCCCGTGCAACTCGGCTGCTAGTCCTCCTTTCACGCAGAATCTTAAGGTCCTAGCTCATGTCCAAGGCACCAAAGCCAGCTAAAAAGTCAATAATCGATACCTAAAACTTGAATTGTACTACTTCTTACTGGCTATTACATCACGTAAAAGCTTCATCTGTGTTCTACTACGGTGCTTTTAGTGTCTCCGCATACCGGAACACGAGACATAGCTTTGCAGGCGATAAGTACAACCGTTTCAGAGAGAAGAGCGGCCAATGGGGCGATCTGGCTTTGAGTCGATTCGTTAACAAATGACGAAAACAGACGGATTTCTCAGGTTTTTACTACATATGAACACTTTCCACATTCTCCCATGCAACTCGGCTGCTAATCCTCCTTTCATGCAGAATCTTAAGGTCCTAGCCCATGTCCAAGGCACCAAAGCCAGCTAAAAAGTCAATAATCGATACCTAAAACTTGAATTGTACTACTTCTTACTGGCTATTACATCGACTTAGAAGCTTCATGTGTGTTCTACTATTGTGGTTTTAGTGTCTCCGCACACCGCTGCACGCGACATAGCTTTGCAGACGATAAGTACAACCGTTTCAGAGAGAAGAGCGGCCAATGTGGCGATCTGGCTTTGAGTCGATTCGATAACAAATGACGAAAACGGACGAATTTCTCAGGTTTTTACTACATATGAACACTTTTCACATTCTCCTGTACAACTCGGCTGCTAGTCCTCCTTTCATGCAGAATCTTAAGGTCCTAGCTCATGTCCAAGGCACCAAAGCCAGCTAAAAAGTCAATAACCGATACCTAAAACTTAAATTGTACTACTTCTTACTTGCTATTACTTCAACTTAGAAGCTTCATCTGTGTACTACTATATTGATTTTAGTGTCTCCGGATACCGCAACACGCGACATAACTTAGCAGACGATAAGTACAACCGTTTCAGACAGAAGAGCGGCCAATGCTGCGATCTGACTTTAAGTCGCTTCGATAACAAATGACGAATACGGACGGATTTCTCAGGTTTTTACTACATATGAACGCTTTTCACATTCTCCCGTGCAACTCGGCTGCTAATCCTCCTTTCATGCAGGATCTTAAGGTCCTAGCTCATGTCCAAGGCACCAAAGCCAGCTAAAAAGTCGATAATCGATACCTAAAACTTTAATTGTACTACTTTTTAATGGCTATTACATCAACTTAGAAGTTTCATCTGTGTTCTACTATGGTGCTTTTAGTGTCTCCTCATACCGCAGCACGCGACATAGCTTTGCAGACGATAAGTACAACCGTTTCAGGGAGAAGAGCGTCCAATGTGACGATCTGGCTTTAAGTCGATTCGATAACAAATGACGAAAACGGATGGATTTCTCAGGTTTTTACTACATATGAACACTTTTCACATTCTCCCGTGCAACTCGGCTGCTAGTCCTCCTTTCACGCAGAATCTTAAGGTCCTAGCTCATGTCCAAGGCACCAAAGCCAGCTAAAAAGTCAATAATCGATACCTAAAACTTGAATTGTACTACTTCTTACTGGCTATTACATCAACGTAAAAGCTTCATCTGTGTTCTACTACGGTGCTTTTAGTGTCTCCGCATACCGGAACACGAGACATAGCTTTGCAGACGATAAGTACAACCGTTTCAGAGAGAAGAGCGGCCAATGTGGCGATCTGGCTTTGAGTCGATTCGTTAACAAATGACGAAAACGGACGGATTTCTCAGGTTTTTACTACATATGAACACTTTCCACATTCTCCCATGCAACTCGGCTGCTAGTCCTCCTTTCATGCAGAATCTTAAGGTCCTAGCCCATGTCCAAGGCACCAAAGCCAGCTAAAAAGTCAATAATTGATACCTAAAACTTGAATTGTACTACTTCTTACTGGCTATTACATCAACTTAGAAGCTGCATGTGTGTTCTACTATGGTGCTTTTAGTGTCTCCGCATACCGCAGCACGCGACATAGCTTTGCCGACGATAAGTACAACCGTTTCATAGAGAAGAGCGGCCAATGTGACGATCTGGCTTTAAGACGATTCGATAACAAATGACGAAAACGGACGGATTTCTCAGGTTTTTACTACATATGAACATTTTTCACATTCTCCCGTGCAACTCGGCTAATAGTCCTCCTTTCATGCAGAATCTTAAGGTCCTAGCTCATGTCCAAGGCACAAAAGCCAGCTAAAAAGTCAATAATCGATACCTAAAACTTGAATTCTACTACTTCTTACTTGCTATTACATCAACTTAGAAGCTTCATCTGTGTTCTACTATGGTGCTTTTAGTGTCTCCGCATACCGCAACACGCGACATATCTTTGCAGACGATAAGTACAACCGTTTCAGAGAGAAGAGCGGCCAATGTGACGATCTGGCTTTGAGTCGATTCGTTAACAAATGACGAAAACGGACGGATTTCTCAGGTTTTTACTACATATGAACTCTTTTCACATTCTCCCATGCAACTCGGCTGCTAGTCCTCCTTTCATGCAGAATCTTAAGGTCCTAGCTCATGTCAAAGGCACCAAAGCCAGCTAAAAAGTCAATAATCGATACCTAAAACGTGAATTGTACTACTTCTTACTATCTATTACATCAACTTAGAAGCTTCATGTGTGTTCTACTATGGTGCTTTTAGTGTCTCCGCATACCGCAGCACGCGACATAGCTTTGCAGACGATAAGTACAACCGTTTCAGAGAGAAGAGCGGCCAATGTGACGATCTGGCTTTGTGTCGATTCGATAACAAATGACGAACACGAACGGATTTCTTAGGTTTGTGCGACATATGAACACTTTTCACATTCTCCCGTGCAACTCGGTTGCTAGTCCTCCTTTCATGCAGATTCTTATGGTCCTAGCTCATGTCCAAGGCACCAAAGCCAGCTAAAAAGTCAATAATCGATACCTAAAACTTAAATTGTACTACTTCTTACTGGCTATTACTTCAACTTAGAAACTTCATCTGTGTACTACTATATTGATTTTAGTGTCTCCGGATACCGCACCACGCGACATAGCTTTGCAGACGATTAGTACAACCGTTTCAGGGAGAAGAGCGGCCAATGTGACGATCTGGCTTTAAGGCGATTCGATAACAAATGACGAAAACGGACGGATTTCTCAGGTTTTTACTACATATGAACACTTTCCACATCCTCCCATGCAACTCGGCTGCTAGTCCTCCTTTCATGCAGAATCTTAAGGTCCTAGCCCATGTCCAAGGCACCAAAGCCAGCTAAAAAGTCAATAATCGATACCTAAAACTTGAATTGTACTACTTCTTACTGGCTATTACATCAACTTAGAAGCTTCATGTGTGTTCTACTATTGTGCTTTTAGTGTCTCCGCAAACCGCTGCACGCGACATAGCTTTGCAGACGATAAGTACAACAGTTTCAGAGAGAAGAGCGTCCAATGTGGCGATCTGGCTTTGAGTCGATTCGATAACAAATGACGAAAACGGACGAATTTCTCAGGTTTTTACTACATATGAACACTTTTCACATTCTCCTGTACAACTCGGCTGCTAGTCCTCCTTTCATGCAGAATCTTAAGGTCCTAGCTCATGTCCAAGGCACCAAAGCCAGCTAAAAAGTCAATAATCGATACCTAAAACTTAAATTGTACTACTTCTTACTTGCTATTACTTCAACTTAGAAGCTTCATCTGTGTACTACTATATTGATTTTAGTGTCTCCGGATACCGCAACACGCGACATAACTTAGCAGACGATAAGTACAACCGTTTCAGACAGAAGAGCGGCCAATGCTGCGATCTGACTTTAAGTCGCTTCGATAACAAATGACGAATACGGACGGATTTCTCAGGTTTTTACTACATATGAACGCTTTTCACATTCTCCCGTGCAACTCGGCTGCTAATCCTCCTTTCATGCAGGATCTTAAGGTCCTAGCTCATGTCCAAGGCACCAAAGCCAGCTAAAAAGTCAATAATCGATACCTAAAACTTGAATTGTACTACTTCTTACTGGCTATTACATCAACTTAGAAGTTTCATCTGTGTTCTACTATGGTGCTTTTAGTGTCTCCTCATACCGCAGCACGCGACATAGCTTTGCAGACGATAAGTACAACCGTTTCAGGGAAAAGAGCGTCCAATGTGACGATCTGGCTTTAAGTCGATTCGATAACAAATGACGAAAACGGACGGATTTCTCAGGTTTTTACTACATATGAACACTTTTCACATTCTCCCGTGCAACTCGGCTGCTAGTCCTAGTTTCACGCAGAATCGTAAGGTCCTAGCTCATGTCCAAGGCACCAAAGCCAGCTAAAAAGTCAATAATCGATACCTAAAACTTGAATTGTACTACTTCTTACTGGCTATTACATCACGTAAAAGCTTCATCTGTGTTCTACTACGGTGCTTTTAGTGTCTCCGCATACCGGAACACGAGACATAGCTTTGCAGACGATAAGTACAACCGTTTCAGAGAGAAGAGCGGCCAATGTGGCGATCTGGCTTTGAGTCGATTCGTTAACAAATGACGAAAACGGACGGATTTCTCAGGTTTTTACTACATATGAACACTTTCCACATTCTCCCATGCAACTCGGCTGCTAGTCCTCCTTTCATGCAGAATCTTAAGGTCCTAGCCCATGTCCAAGGCACCAAAGCCAGCTAAAAAGTCAATAATCGATACCTAAAACTTGAATTGTACTACTTCTTACTGGCTATTACATCGACTTAGAAGCTTCATGTGTGTTCTACTATTGTGCTTTTAGTGTCTCCGCACACCGCTGCACGCGACATAGCTTTGCAGACGATAAGTACAACCGTTTCAGAGAGAAGAGCGGCCAATGTGGCGATCTGGCTTTGAGTCGATTCGATAACAAATGACGAAAACGGACGAATTTCTCAGGTTTTTACTACATATGAACACTTTTCACATTCTCCTGTACAACTCGGCTGCTAGTCCTCCTTTCATGCAGAATCTTAAGGTCCTAGCTCATGTCCAAGGCACCAAAGCCAGCTAAAAAGTCAATAATCGATACCTAAAACTTAAATTGTACTACTTCTTACTTGCTATTACTTCAACTTAGAAGCTTCATCTGTGTACTACTATATTGATTTTAGTGTCTCCGGATACCGCAACACGCGACATAACTTAGCAGACGATAAGTACAACCGTTTGAGACAGAAGAGCGGCCAATGCTGCGATCTGACTTTAAGTCGCTTCGATAACAAATGACGAATACGGACGGATTTCTCAGGTTTTTACTACATATGAACGCTTTTCACATTCTCCCGTGCAACTCGGCTGCTAATCCTCCTTTCATGCAGGATCTTAAGGTCCTAGCTCATGTCCAAGGCACCAAAGCCAGCTAAAAAGTCGATAATCGATACCTAAAACTTTAATTGTACTACTTCTTACTGGCTATTACATCAACTTAGAAGTTTCATCTGTGTTCTACTATGGTGCTTTTAGTGTCTCCTCATACCGGAACACGAGACATAGCTTTGCAGACGATAAGTACAACCGTTTCAGAGAGAAGAGCGGCCAATGTGGCGATCTGGCTTTGAGTCGATTCGTTAACAAATGACGAAAACGGACGGATTTCTCAGGTTTTTACTACATATGAACACTTTCCACATTCTCCCATGCAACTCGGCTGCTAGTCCTCCTTTCATGCAGAATCTTAAGGTCCTAGCCCATGTCCAAGGCACCAAAGCCAGCTAAAAAGTCAATAATCGATACCTAAAACTTGAATTGTACTACTTCTTACTGGCTATTACATCAACTTAGAAGCTGCATGTGTGTTCTACTATGGTGCTTTTAGTGTCTCCGCATACCGCAGCACGCGACATAGCTTTGCCGACGATAAGTACAACCGTTTCATAGAGAAGAGCGGCCAATGTGACGATCTGGCTTTAAGACGATTCGATAACAAATGACGAAAACGGACGGATTTCTCAGGTTTTTACTACATATGAACACTTTTCACATTCTCCCGTGCAACTCGGCTAATAGTCCTCCTTTCATGCAGAATCTTAAGGTCCTAGCTCATGTCCAAGGCACAAAAGCCAGCTAAAAAGTCAATAATCGATACCTAAAACTTGAATTGTACTACTTCTTACTTGCTATTACATCAACTTAGAAGCTTCATCTGTGTTCTACTATGGTGCTTTTAGTGTCTCCGCGTACCGCAACACGCGACATATCTTTGCAGACGATAAGTACAACCGTTTCAGAGAGAAGAGCGGCCAATGTGACGATCTGGCTTTGAGTCGATTCGTTAACAAATGACGAAAACGGACGGATTTCTCAGGTTTTTACTACATATGAACTCTTTTCACATTCTCCCATGCAACTCGGCTGCTAGTCCTCCTTTCATGCAGAATCTTAGGGTCCTAGCTCATGTCAAAGGCACCAAAGCCAGCTAAAAAGTCAATAATCGATACCTAAAACGTGAATTGTACTACTTCTTACTGGCTATTACATCAACTTAGAAGCTTCATGTGTGTTCTACTATGGTGCTTTTAGTGTCTCCGCATACCGCAGCACGCCACATAGCTTTGCAGACGATAAGTACAACCGTTTCAGAGAGAAGAGCGGCCAATGTGGCGATCTGGCTTTGAGTCGATTCGTTAACAAATGACGAAAACGGACGGATTTCTCAGGTTTTTACTACATATGAACACTTTCCACATTCTCCCATGCAACTCGGCTGCTAGTCCTCCCTTCATGCAGAATCTTACGGTCCTAGC
Organism: Schistocerca gregaria; assembly: GCF_023897955.1. Classification (NCBI taxonomy): domain Eukaryota; kingdom Metazoa; phylum Arthropoda; class Insecta; order Orthoptera; family Acrididae; genus Schistocerca; species Schistocerca gregaria. The sequence continues at coordinate 395,465 of NW_026061908.1, read as the reverse complement.
CCATGTCCAAGGCACCAAAGCCAGCTAAAAAGTCAATAATCGATACCTAAAACTTGACTTGTACTACTTCTTACTGGCTATTACATCGACTTAGAAGCTTCATGTGTGTTCTAATATTGTGCTTTTAGTGTCTCCGCACACCGCTGCACGCGACATAGCTTTGCAGACGATAAGTACAACCGTTTCAGAGAGAAGAGCGGCCAATGTGGCGATCTGGCTTTGAGTCGATTCGATAACAAATGACGAAAACGGACGAATTTCTCAGGTTTTTACTACATATGAACACTTTTCACATTCTCCTGTACAACTCGGCTGCTAGTCCTCCTTTCATGCAGAATCTTAAGGTCCTAGCTCATGTCCAAGGCACCAAAGCCAGCTAAAAAGTCAATAATCGATACCTAAAACTTAAATTGTACTACTTCTTACTTGCTATTACTTCAACTTAGAAGCTTCATCTGTGTACTACTATATTGATTTTAGTGTCTCCGGATACCGCAACACGCGACATAACTTAGCAGACAATAAGTACAACCGTTTCAGACAGAAGAGCGGCCAATGCTGCGATCTGACTTTAAGTCGCTTCGATAACAAATGACGAAAACTGACGGATTTCTCAGGTTTTTACTACATATGAACACTTTCCACATTCTCCCATGCAACTCGGCTGCTAGTCCTCCTTTCATGCAGAATCTTAAGGTCCTAGCCCATGTCCAAGGCACCAAAGCCAGCTAAAAAGTCAATAATCGATACCTAAAACTTGAATTGTACTACTTCTTACTGGCTATTACATCAACTTAGAAGCTGCATGTGTGTTCTACTATGGTGCTTTTAGTGTCTCCGCATACCGCAGCACGCGACATAGCTTTGCCGACGATAAGTACAACCGTTTCATAGAGAAGAGCGGCCAATGTGACGATCTGGCTTTAAGACGATTCGATAACAAATGACGAAAACGGACGGATTTCTCAGGTTTTCACTACATATGAACACTTTTCACATTCTCCCGTGCAACTCGGCTAATAGTCCTCCTTTCATGCAGAATCTTAAGGTCCTAGCTCATGTCCAAGGCACAAAAGCCAGCTAAAAAGTCAATAATCGATACCTAAAACTTGAATTGTACTACTTCTTACTTGCTATTACATCAACTTAGAAGCTTCATCTGTGTTCTACTATGGTGCTTTTAGTGTCTCCGCATACCGCAACACGCGACATATCTTTGCAGACGATAAGTACAACCGTTTCAGAGAGAAGAGCGGCCAATGTGATGATCTGGCTTTGAGTCGATTCGTTAACAAATGACGAAAACGGACGGATTTCTCAGGTTTTTACTACATATGAACTCTTTTCACATTCTCCCATGCAACTCGGCTGCTAGTCCTCCTTTCATGCAGAATCTTAAGGTCCTAGCTCATGTCAAAGGCACCAAAGCCAGCTAAAAAGTCAATAATCGATACCTAAAACGTGAATTGTACTACTTCTTACTGGCTATTACATCAACTTAGAAGCTTCATGTGTGTTCTACTATGGTGCTTTTAGTGTCTCCGCATACCGCAGCACGCGACATAGCTTTGCAGACGATAAGTACAACCGTTTCAGAGAGAAGAGCGGCCAATGTGACGATCTGGCTTTTTGTCGATTCGGTAACAAATGACGAACACGAACGGATTTCTTAGGTTTGTGCTACATATGAACACTTTTCACATTCTCCCGTGCAACTCGGTTGCTAGTCCTCCTTTCATGCAGATTCTTATGGTCCTAGCTCATGTCCAAGGCACCAAAGCCAGCTAAAAAGTCAATAATCGATACCTAAAACTTAAATTGTACTACTTCTTACTGGCTATTACTTCAACTTAGAAACTTCATCTGTGTACTACTATATTGATTTTAGTGTCTCCGGATACCGCACCACGCGACATAGCTTTGCAGACGATAAGTACAACCGTTTCAGGGAGAAGAGCGGCCAATGTGACGATCTGGCTTTAAGGCGATTCGATAACAAATGACGAAAACGGACGGATTTCTCAGGTTTTTACTACATATGAACACTTTCCACATTCTCCCATGCAACTCGGCTGCTAGTCCTCCTTTTATGCAGAATCTTAAGGTCCTAGCCCATGTCCAAGGCCCCAAAGCCAGCTAAAAAGTCAATAATCGATACCTAAAACTTGAATTGTACTACTTCTTACTGGCTATTACACCAACTTACAAGCTTCATGTGTGTTCTACTATAGTGCTTTTAGTGTCTCCGCACACCGCTGCACGCGACATAGCTTTGCAGACGATAAGTACAACAGTTTCAGAGAGAAGAGCGTCCAATGTGGCGATCTGGCTTTGAGTCGATTCGATAACAAATGACGAAAACGGACGAATTTCTCAGGTTTTTACTACATATGAACACTTTTCACATTCTCCTGTACAACTCGGCTGCTAGTCCTCCTTTCATGCAGAATCTTAAGGTCCTAGCTCATGTCCAAGGCACCAAAGCCAGCTAAAAAGTCAATAATCGATACCTAAAACTTAAATTGTACTACTTCTTACTTGCTATTACTTCAACTTAGAAGCTTCATCTGTGTACTACTATATTGATTTTAGTGTCTCCGGATACCGCAACACGCGACATAACTTAGCAGACGATAAGTACAACCGTTTCAGACAGAAGAGCGGCCAATGCTACGATCTGACTTTAAGTCGCTTCGATAACAAATGACGAATATGGACGGATTTCTCAGGTTTTTACTACATATGAACGCTTTTCACATTCTCCCGTGCAACTCGGCTGCTAATCCTCCTTTCATGCAGGATCTTAAGGTCCTAGCTCATGTCCAAGGCACCAAAGCCAGCTAAAAAGTCAATAATCGATACCTAAAACTTTAATTGTACTACTTCTTACTGGCTATTACATCAACTTAGAAGTTTCATCTGTGTTCTACTATGGTGCTTTTAGTGTCTCCTCATACCGCAGCACGCGACATAGCTTTGCAGACGATAAGTACAACCGTTTCAGGGAGAAGAGCGTCCAATGTGACGATCTGGCTTTAAGTCGATTCGATAACAAATGACGAAAACGGACGGATTTCTCAGGTTTTTACTACATATGAACACTTTTCACATTTTCCCGTGCAACTCGGCTGCTAGTCCTCCTTTCACGCAGAATCTTAAGGTCCTAGCTCATGTCCAAGGCACCAAAGCCAGCTAAAAAGTCAATAATCGATACCTAAAACTTGAATTGTACTACTTCTTACTGGCTATTACATCACGTAAAAGCTTCATCTGTGTTCTACTACGGTGCTTTTAGTGTCTCCGCATACCGGAACACGAGACATAGCTTTGCAGACGATAAGTACAACCGTTTCAGAGAGAAGAGCGGCCAATGTGGCGATCTGGCTTTGAGTCGATTCGTTAACAAATGACGAAAACGGACGGATTTCTCAGGTTTTTACTACATATGAACACTTTCCACATTCTCCCATGCAACTCGGCTGCTAGTCCTCCTTTCATGCAGAATCTTAAGGTCCTAGCCCATGTCCAAGGCACCAAAGCCAGCTAAAAAGTCAATAATCGATACCTAAAACTTGAATTGTACTACTTCTTACTGGCTATTACATCAACTTAGAAGCTTCATGTGTGTTCTACTATTGTGCTTTTAGTGTCTCCGCACACCGCTGCACGCGACATAGCTTTGCAGACGATAAGTACAACCGTTTCAGAGAGAAGAGCGGCCAATGTGGCGATCTGGCTTTGAGTCGATTCGATAACAAATGACGAAAACGGACGAATTTCTCAGGTTTTTACTACATATGAACACTTTTCACATTCTCCTGTACAACTCGGCTGCTAGTCCTCCTTTCATGCAGAATCTTAAGGTCCTAGCTCATGTCCAAGGCACCAAAGCCAGCTAAAAAGTCAATAATCGATACCTAAAACTTAAATTGTACTACTTCTTACTTGCTATTACTTCAACTTAGAAGCTTCATCTGTGTACTACTATATTGATTTTAGTGTCTCCGGATACCGCAACACGCGACATAACTTAGCAGACGATAAGTACAACCGTTTCAGACAGAAGAGCGGCCAATGCTGCGATCTGACTTTAAGTCGCTTCGATAACAAATGACGAATACGGACGGATTTCTCAGGTTTTTACTACATATGAACGCTTTTCACATTCTCCCGTGCAACTCGGCTGCTAATCCTCCTTTCATGCAGGATCTTAAGGTCCTAGCTCATGTCCAAGGCACCAAAGCCAGCTAAAAAGTCAATAATCGATACCTAAAACTTTAATTGTACTACTTCTTACTTGCTATTACTTCAACTTAGAAGCTTCATCTGTGTACTACTATATTGATTTTAGTGTCTCCGGATACCGCAACACGCGACATAACTCAGCAGACGATAAGTACAACCGTTTCAGACAGAAGAGCGGCCAATGCTGCGATCTGACTTTAAGTCGCTTCGATAACAAATGACGAATACGGACGGATTTCTCAGGTTTTTACTACACATGAACGCTTTTCACATTCTCCCGTGCAACTCGGCTGCTAATCCTCCTTTCATGCAGGATCTTAAGGTCCTAGCTCATGTCCAAGGCACCAAAGCCAGCTAAAAAGTCGATAATCGATATCTAAAACTTTAATTGTACTACTTCTTACTGGCTATTACATCAACTTAGAAGTTTCATCTGTGTTCTACTATGGTGCTTTTAGTGTCTCCTCATACCGCAGCACGCGACATAGCTTTGCAGACGATAAGTACAACCGTTTCAGAGAGAAGAGCGGCCAATGTGGCGATCTGGCTTTGGGTCGATTCGTTAACAAATGACGAAAACGGACGGATTTCTCAGGTTTTTACTACATATGAACACTTTCCACATTCTCCCATGCAACTCGGCTGCTAGTCCTCCTTTCATGCAGAATCTTAAGGTCGTAGCCCATGTCCAAGGCACCAAAGCCAGCTAAAAAGTCAATAATCGATACCTAAAACTAGAATTGTACTACTTCTTACTGGCTATTACATCAACTTAGAAGCTGCATGTGTGTTCTACTATGGTGCTTTTAGTGTCTCCGCATACCGCAGCACGCGACATAGCTTTGCCGACGATAAGTACAACCGTTTCATAGAGAAGAGCGGCCAATGTGACGATCTGGCTTTAAGACGATTCGATAACAAATGACGAAAACGGACGGATTTCTCAGGTTTTTACTACATATGAACACTTTTCACATTCTCCCGTGCAACTCGGCTAATAGTCCTCCTTTCATGCAGAATCTTAAGGTCCTAGCTCATGTCCCAATCACAAAAGCCAGCTAAAAAGTCAATAATCGATACCTAAAACTTGAATTGTACTACTTCTTACTTGCTATTACATCAACTTAGAAGCTTCATCTGTGTTCTACTATGGTGCTCTTAGTGTCTCCGCATACCGCAACACGCGACATATCTTTGCAGACGATAAGTACAACCGTTTCAGAGAGAAGAGCGGCCAATGTGACGATCTGGCTTTGAGTCGATTCGTTAACAAATGACCGAAACGGACGGATTTCTCAGGTTTTTACTACATATGAATTTTTTTTCACATTCTCCCATGCAACTCGGCTGCTAGTCCTCCTTTCATGCAGAATCTTAAGGTCCTAGCTCATGTCCAAGGCACCAAAGCCAGCTAAAAAGTCAATAATCGATACCTAAAACGTGAATTGTACTACTTCTTACTGGCTATTACATCAACTTAGGAGCTTCATGTGTGTTCTACTATGGTGCTTTTAGTGTCTCCGCATACCGCAGCACGCGACATAGCTTTGCAGACGATAAGTACAACCGTTTCAGAGAGAAGAGCGGCCAATGTGACGATCTGGCTTTGTGTCGATTCGATAACAAATGACGAACACGAACGGATTTCTTAGGTTTGTGCTACATATGAACACTTTTCACATTCTCCCGTGCAACTCGGTTGCTAGTCCTCCTTTCATGCAGATTCTTATGGTCCTAGCTCATGTCCAAGGCACCAAAGCCAGCTAAAAAGTCAATAATCGATACCTAAAACTTAAATTGTACTACTTCTTACTTGCTATTACTTCAACTTAGAAACTTCATCTGTGTACTACTATATTGATTTTAGTGTCTCCGGATACCGCACCACGCGACATAGCTTTGCAGACGATAAGTACAACCGTTTCAGGGAGAAGAGCGGCCAATGTGACGATCTGGCTTTAAGGCGATTCCATAACAAATGACGAAAACGGACGGATTTCTCAGGTTTTTACTACATATGAACACTTTCCACATTCTCCCATGCAACTCGGCTGCTAGTCCTCCTTTCATGCAGAATCATAAGGTCCTAGCCCATGTCCAAGGCACCAAAGCCAGCTAAAAAGTCAATAATCGATACCTAAAACTTGAATTGTACTACTTTTTACTGGCTATTACATCAACTTAGAAGCTTCATGTGTGTTCTACTATTGTGCTTTTAGTGTCTCCGCAAACCGCTGCACGCGACATAGCTTTGCAGACGATAAGTACAACAGTTTCAGAGAGAAGAGCGTCCAATGTGGCGATCTGGCTTTAAGTCGATTCGATAACAAATGACGAATACGGACGGATTTCTCAGGTTTTTACTACATTTGAACGCTTTTCACATTCTCCCGTGCAACTCGGCTGCTAATCCTCCTTTCATGCAGGATCTTAAGGTCCTAGCTCATGTCCAAGTCACCAAAGCCAGCTAAAAAGTCAATAATCGATACCTAAAACTTTAATTGTACTACTTCTTACTGGCTATTACATCAACTTAGAAGTTTCATCTGTGTTCTACTATGGTGCTTTTAGTGTCTCCTCATACCGCAGCACGCGACATAGCTTTGCAGACGATAAGTACAACCGTTTCAGGGAGAAGAGCGTCCAATGTGACGATCTGGCTTTAAGTCGATTCGATAACAAATGACGAAAACGGACTGATTTCTCAGGTTTTTACTACATATGAACACTTTTCACATTCTCCCGTGCAACTCGGCTGCTAGTCCTCCTTTCACGCAGAATCGTAAGGTCCTAGCTCATGTCCAAGGCACCAAAGCCAGCTAAAAAGTCAATAATCGATACCTAAAACTTGAATTGTACTACTTCTTACTGGCTATTACATCACGTAAAAGCTTCATCTGTGTTCTACTACGGTGCTTTTAGTGTCTCCGCATACCGGAACACGAGTCATAGCTTTGCAGACGATAAGTACAACCGTTTCAGAGAGAAGAGCGGCCAATGTGGCGATCTGGCTTTGAGTCGATTCGATAACAAATGACGAAAACGGACGAATTTCTCAGGTTTTTACTACATATGAACACTTTTCACATTCTCCTGTACAACTCGGCTGCTAGTCCTCCTTTCATGCAGAATCTTAAGGTCCTAGCTCATGTCCAAGGCACCAAAGCCAGCTAAAAAGTCAATAATCGATACCTAAAACTTAAATTGTACTACTTCTTACTTGCTATTACTTCAACTTAGAAGCTTCATCTGTGTACTACTATATTGATTTTAGTGTCTCCGGATACCGCAACACGCGACATAACTTAGCAGACGATAAGTACAACCGTTTCAGACAGAAGAGCGGCCAATGCTGCGATCTGACTTTAAGTCGCTTCGATAACAAATGACGAATACGGACGGATTTATCAGGTTTTTACTACATATGAACGCTTTTCACATTCTCCCGTGCAACTCGGCTGCTAATCCTCCTTCCATGCAGGATCTTAAGGTCCTAGCTCATGTCCAAGGCACCAAAGCCAGCTAAAAAGTCGATAATCGATACCTAAAACTTTAATTGTACTACTTCTTACTGGCTATTACATCAACTTAGAAGTTTCATCTGTGTTCTACTATGGTGCTTTTAGTGTCTCCTCATTCCGGAACACGGGACATAGCTTTGCAGACGATAAGTACAACCGTTTCAGAGAGAAGAGCGGCCAATGTGGCGATCTGGCTTTGAGTCGATTCGTTAACAAATGACGAAAACGGACGGATTTCTCAGGTTTTTACTACATATGAACCCTTTCCACATTCTCCCATGCAACTCGGCTGCTAGTCCTCCTTTCATGCAGAATCTTAAGGTCCTAGCCCATGTCCAAGGCACCAAAGCCAGCTAAAAAGTCAATAATCGATACCTAAAACTTGAATTGTACTACTTCTTACTGGCTATTACATCAACTTAGAAGCTGCATGTGTGTTCTACTATGGTGCTTTTAGTGTCTCCGCATACCGCAGCACGCGACATAGCTTTGCCGACGATAAGTACAACCGTTTCATAGAGAAGAGCGGCCAATGTGACGATCTGGCTTTGTGTCGATTCGATAACACATGACGAACACGAACGGATTTCTTAGGTTTGTGCTACATATGAACACTTTTCACATTCTCCCGTGCAACTCGGTTGCTAGTCCTCCTTTCATGCAGATTCTTATGGTCCTAGCTCATGTCCAAGGCACCAAAGCCAGCTAAAAAGTCAATAATCGATACCTAAAACTTAAATTGTACTACTTCTTACTGGCTATTACTTCAACTTAGAAACTTCATCTGTGTACTACTATATTGATTTTAGTGTCTCCGGATACCGCACCACGCGACATAGCTTTGCAGACGATAAGTACAACAGTTTCAGAGAGAAGAGCGTCCAATGTGGCGATCTGGCTTTGAGTCGATTCGATAACAAATGACGAAAACGGACGAATTTCTCAGGTTTTTACTACATATGAACACTTTTCACATTCTCCTGTACAACTCGGCTGCTAGTCCTCCTTTCATGCAGAATCTTAAGGTCCTAGCTCATGTCCAAGGCACCAAAGCCAGCTAAAAAGTCAATAATCGATACCTAAAACTTAAATTGTACTACTTCTTACTTGCTATTACTTCAACTTAGAAGCTTCATCTGTGTACTACTATATTGATTTTAGTGTCTCCGGATACCGCAACACGCGACATAACTTAGCAGACGATAAGTACAACCGTTTCAGACAGAAGAGCGGCCAATGCTGCGATCTGACTTTAAGTCGCTTCGATAACAAATGACGAATACGGACGGATTTCTCAGGTTTTTACTACATATGAACGCTTTTCACATTCTCCCGTGCAACTCGGCCTCTAATCCTCCTTTCATGCAGGATCTTAAGGTCCTAGCTCATGTCCAAGGCACCAAAGCCAGCTAAAAAGTCGATAATCGATACCTAAAACTTTAATTGTACTACTTCTTACTGGCTATTACATCAACTTAGAAGTTTCATCTGTGTTCTACTATGGTGCTTTTAGTGTCTCCTCATACCGCAGCACGCGACATAGCTTTGCAGACGATAAGTACAACCGTTTCATAGAGAAGAGCGGCCAATGTGACGATCTGGCTTTAAGACGATTCGATAACAAATGACGAAAACGGACGGATTTCTCAGGTTTTTACTACATATGAACACTTTTCACATTCTCCCGTGCAACTCGGCTAATAGTCCTCCTTTCATGCAGAATCTTAACTTCCTAGCTCATGTCCAAGGCACAAAAGCCAGCTAAAAAGTCAATAATCGATACCTAAAACTTGAATTGTACTACTTCTTACTTGCTATTACATCAACTTAGAAGCTTCATCTGTGTTGTACTATGGTGCTTTTAGTGTCTCCGCATACCGCAACACGCGACATATCTTTGCAGACGATAAGTACAACTGTTTCAGAGAGAAGAGCGGCCAATGTGACGATCTGGCTTTGAGTCGATTCGTTAACAAATGACGAAAACGGGCGGATTTCTCAGGTTTTTACTACATATGAACTCTTTTCACATTCTCCCGTGCAACTCGGCTAATAGTCCTCCTTTCATGCAGAATCTTAAGGTCCTAGCTCATGTCCAAGGCACAAAAGCCAGCTAAAAAGTCAATAATCGATACCTAAAACTTGAATTCTACTACTTCTTACTTGCTATTACATCAACTTAGAAGCTTCATCTGTGTTCTACTATGGTGCTTTTAGTGTCTCCGCATACCGCAGCACGCGACATAGCTTTGCAGACGATAAGTACAACCGTTTCAAAGAGAAGAGCGGCCAATGTGACGATCTGGCTTTGTGTCGATTCGATAACAAATGACGAACACGAACGGATTTCTTAGGTTTGTGCTACATATGAACACTTTTCACATTCTCCCGTGCAACTCGGCTGCTAGTCCTCCTTTCACGCAGAATCTTAAGGTCCTAGCTCATGTCCAAGGCACCAAAGACAGCTAAAAAGTCAATAATCGATACCTAAAACTTGAATTGTACTACTTCTTACTGGCTATTACATCACGTAAAAGCTTCATCTGTGTTCTACTACGGTGCTTTTAGTGTCTCCACATACCGGAACACGAGACATAGCTTTGCAGACGATAAGTACAACCGTTTCAGAGAGAAGAGCGGCCAATGTGGCGATCTGGCTTTGAGTCGATTCGTTAACAAATGACGAAAACGGACGGATTTCTCAGGTTTTTACTACATATGAACACTTTCCACATTCTCCCATGCAACTCGGCTGCTAGTCCTCCTTTCATGCAGAATCTTAAGGTCCTAGCCCATGTCCAAGGCACCAAAGCCAGCTAAAAAGTCAATAATCGATACCTAAAACTTGAATTGTACTACTTCTTACTGGCTATTACATCAACTTAGAAGCTTCATGTGTGTTCTACTATTGTGCTTTTAGTGTCTCCGCACACCGCTGCACGCGACATAGCTTTGCAGACGATAAGTACAACCGTTTCAGAGAGAAGAGCGGCCAATGTGGCGATCTGGCTTTGAGTCGATTCGATAACAAATGACGAAAACGGACGAATTTCTCAGGTTTTTACTACATATGAACACTTTTCACATTCTCCTGTACAACTCGGCTGCTAGTCCTCCTTTCATGCAGAATCTTAAGGTCCTAGCTCATGTCCATGGCACCAAAGCCAGCTAAAAAGTCAATAATCGATACCTAAAACTTAAATTGTACTACTTCTTACTTGCTATTACTTCAACTTAGAAGCTTCATCTGTGTACTACTATATTGATTTTAGTGTCTCCGGATACCGCAACACGCGACATAACTTAGCAGCCGATAAGTACAACCGTATCAGACAGAAGAGCGGCCAATGCTGCGATCTGACTTTAAGTCGCTTCGATAACAAATGACGAATACGGACGGATTTCTCAGGTTTTTACTACATATGAACGCTTTTCACATTCTCCCGTGCAACTCGGCTGCTAATCCTCCTTTCATGCAGGATCTTAAGGTCCTAGCTCATGTCCAAGGCACCAAAGCCAGCTAAAAAGTCAATAATCGATACCTAAAACTTTAATTGTACTACTTCTTACTGGCTATTACATCAACTTAGAAGTTTCATCTGTGTTCTACTATGGTGCTTTTAGTGTCTCCTCATACCGCAGCACGCGACATAGCTTTGCAGACGATAAGTACAACCGTTTCAGGGAGAAGAGCGTCCAATGTGACGATCTGGCTTTAAGTCGATTCGATAACAAATGACGAAAACGGACGGATTTCTACGGTTTTTACTACATATGAACAATTTTCACATTCTCCCGTGCAACTTGGCTGCTAGTCCTCCTTTCACGCAGAATCTTAAGGTCCTAGCTCATGTCCAAGGCACCAAAGCCAGCTAAAAAGTCAATAATCGATACCTAAAACTTGAATTGTACTACTTCTTACTGGCTATTACATCAACGTAAAAGCTTCATCTGTGTTCTACTACGGTGCTTTTAGTGTCTCCGCATACCGGAACACGAGACATAGCTTTGCAGACGATAAGTACAACCGTTTCAGAGAGAAGAGCGGCCAATGTGGCGATCTGGCTTTGAGTCGATTCGTTAACAAATGACGAAAACGGACGGATTTCTCAGGTTTTTACTACATATGAACACTTTCCACATTCTCCCATGCAACTCGGCGGCTAGTCCTCCTTTCATGCAGAATCTTAAGGTCCTAGCCCATGTCCAAGGCACCAAAGCCAGCTAAAAAGTCAATAATCGATACCTAAAACTTGAATTGTACTACTTCTTACTGGCTATTACATCAACTTAGAAGCTGCATGTGTGTTCTACTATGGTGCTTTTAGTGTCTCCGCATACCGCAGCACGCGACATAGCTTTGCCGACGATAAGTACAACCGTTTCATAGAGAAGAGCGGCCAATGTGACGATCTGGCTTTAAGACGATTCGATAACAAATGACGAAAACGGACCGATTTCTCAGGTTTTTACTACATATGAACACTTTTCACATTCTCCCGTGCAACTCGGCTGCTAGTCCTCTTTTCATGCAGAATCTTAAGGTCCTAGCTCATGTCCAAGGCACAAAAGCCAGCTAAAAAGTCAATAACCGATACCTAAAACTTGAATTGTACTACTTCTTACTTGCTATTACATCAACTTAGAAGCTTCATCTGTGTTCTACTATGGTGCTTTTAGTGTCTCCGCTTACCGCAACACGCGACATATCTTTGCAGACGATAAGTACAATCGTTTCAGAGAGAAGAGCGGCAAATGTGACGATCTGGCTTTGAGTCGATTCGTTAACAAATGACGAAAACGGACGGATTTCTCAGGTTTTTACTACATATGAACTCTTTTCACATTCTCCCATGCAACTCGGCTGCTAGTCCTCCTTTCATGCAGAATCTTAAGGTCCTAGCTCATGTCAAAGGCACCAAAGCCAGCTAAAAAGTCAATAATCGATACCTAAAACGTGAATTGTACTACTTCCTACTGGCTATTACATCAACTTAGAAGCTTCATGTGTGCTACTATTGTGCTTTTAGTGTCTCCGCACACCGCTGCACGCGACATAGCTTTGCAGACGATAAGTACAACCGTTTCAGAGAGAAGAGCGGCCAATATGACGATCTGGCTTTAAGTCCATTCGAAAACAAATGACGAAAACGGACGGATTTCAAAGGTTTTTACTACATATGAACACTTTTCACATTCTCCCATGAACTCGGCTGCTAGTCCTCCTTTCATGCAGAATCTTAAGGTCCTAGCTCATGTCCAAGGCACCAAAGCCAGCTAAAAAGTCAATAATCGATACCTAAAACTTAAATTGTACTACTTCTTACTTGCTATTACTTCAACTTAGAAGCTTCATCTGTGTACTACTATATTGATTTTAGTGTCTCCGGATACCGCAACACGCGACATAGCTTAGCAGACGATAAGTACAACCGTTTCAGACAGAAGAGCGGCCAATGCTGCGATCTGACTTTAAGTCGCTTCGATAACAAATGACGAACACGAACGGATTTCTTAGGTTTGTGCTACATATGAACACTTTTCACATTCTCCCGTGCAACTCGGCTGCTAGTCCTCCTTTCATGCAGATTCTTATGGTCCTAGCTCATGTCCAAGGCACCAAAGCCAGCTAAAAAGTCAATAATCGATACCTAAAACTTAAATTGAACTATTTCTTACTGGCTATTACTTCAACTTAGAAACTTCATCTGTGTACTACTATATTGATTTTAGTGTCTCCGCACACCGCTGCACGCGACATAGCTTTGCAGACGATAAGTACAACAGTTTCAGAGAGAAGAGCGTCCAATGTGGCGATCTGGCTTTGAGTCGATTCGATAACAAATGACGAAAACGGACGAATTTCTCAGGTTTTTACTACATATGAACACTTTTCACATTCTCCTGTACAACTCGGCTGCTAGTCCTCCTTTCATGCAGAATCTTAAGGTCCTAGCTCATGTCAAAGGCACCAAAGCCAGCCAAAAAGTCAATAATCGATACCTAAAACGTGAATTGTACTACTTCTTACTGGCTATTACATCAACGTAAAAGCTTCATCTGTGTTCTACTACGGTGCTTTTAGTGTCTCCGCATACCGGAACACGAGACATAGCTTTGCAGACGATAAGTACAACCGTTTCAGAGAGAAGAGCGGCCAATGTGGCGATCTGGCTTTGAGTCGATTCGTTAACAAATGACGAAAACGGACGGATTTCTCAGGTTTTTACTACATATGAACACTTTCCACATTCTCCCTTGCAACTCGGCTGCTAGTCCTCCTTTCATGCAGAATCTTAAGGTCCTAGCCCATGTCCAAGGCACCAAAGCCAGTTAAAAGTCAATAATCGATACCTAAAACTTGAATTGTACTACTTCTTACTGGCTATTACATCAACGTAAAAGCTTCATCTGTGTTCTACTACGGTGCTTTTAGTGTCTCCGCATACCGGAACACGAGACATAGCTTTGCAGACGATAAGTACAACCGTTTCAGAGAGAACAGCGGCCAATGTGGCGATCTGGCTTTGAGTCGATTCGTTAACAAATGACGAAAACGGACTTATTTCTCAGGTTTTTACTACATATGAACACTTTCCACATTCTCCCATGCAACTCGGCTGCTAGTCCTCCTTTCATGCAGAATCCTAAGGTCCTAGCCCATGTCCAAGGCACCAAAGCCAGCTAAAAAGTCAATAATCGATACCTAAAACTTAAATTGTACTACTTCTTAATGGCTATTACTTCAACTTAGAAGCTTCATCTGTGTACTACTATATTGATTTTAGTGTCTCCGGATACCGCAACACGCGACATAGCTTAGCAGACGATAAGTACAACCGTTTCAGACAGAAGAGCGGCCAATGCTGCGATCTGACTTTAAGTCGCTTCGATAACAAATGACGAACACGAACGGATTTCTTAGGTTTGTGCTACATATGAACACTTTTCACATTCTCCCGTGCAACTCGGCTGCTAGTCCTCCTTTCATGCAGATTCTTATGGTCCTAGCTCATTACCAAGGCACCAAAGCCAGCTAAAAAGTCAATAATCGATACCTAAAACTTAAATTGAACTACTTCTTACTGGCTATTACTTCAACTTAGAAACTTCATCTGTGTACTACTATATTGATTTTAGTGTCTCCGGATACCGCATCACGCGACATAGCTTTGCAGACGATAAGTACAACCGTTTCAGGGAGAAGAGCGGCCAATGTGACGATCTTGCTTTAAGGCGATTCGATAACAAATGACGAAAACGGACGGATTTCTCAGGTTTTTACTACATATGAACACTTTCCACATTCTTCCATGCAACTCGGCTGCTAGTCCTCCTTTCATGCAGAATCTTAAGGTCCTAGCCCATGTCCAAGGCACCAAAGCCAGCTAAAAAGTCAATAATCGATACCTAAAACTTGAATTGTACTACTTCTTACTGGCTATTATATCAACTTAGAAGCTTCATGTGTGTTCTACTATTGTGCTTTTAGTGTCTCCGCACACCGCTGCACGCGACATAGCTTTGCAGACGATAAGTACAACCGTTTCAGAGAGAAGAGCGGCCAATGCTGCGATCTGACTTTAAGTCGCTTCGATAACAAATGACGAATACGGACGGATTTCTCAGGTTTTTACTACATATGAACGCTTTTCACATTCTCCCGTGCAACTCGGCTGCTAATCCTCCTTTCATGCAGGATCTTAAGGTCCTAGCTCATGTCCAAGGCACCAAAGCCAGCTAAAAAGTCAATAATCGATACCTAAAACTTTAATTGTACTACTTCTTTCTGGCTATTACATCAACGTAAAAGCTTCATCTGTGTTCTACTACGGTGCTTTTAGTGTCTCCGCATACCGGAACACGAGACATAGCTTTGCAGACGATAAGTACAACCGTTTCAGAGAGAAGAGCGGCCAATGTGGCGATCTGGCTTTGAGTCGATTCGTTAACAAATGACGAAAACGGACGTATTTCTCAGGTTTTTACTACATATGAACACTTTCCACATTCTCCCTTGCAACTCGGCTGCTAGTCCTCCTTTCATGCAGAATCTTAAGGTCCTAGCCCATGTCCAAGGCACCAAAGCCAGTTAAAAGTCAATAATCGATACCTAAAACTTGAATTGTACTACTTCTTACTGGCTATTACATCAACTTAGAAGCTGCATGTGTGTTCTACTATGGTGCTTTTAGTGTCTCCGCATACCGCAGCACGCGACATAGCTTTGCCGACGATAAGTACAACCGTTTCATAGAGAAGAGCGGCCAATGTGACGATCTGGCTTTAAGACGATTCGATAACAAATGACGAAAACGGACGGATTTCTCAGGTTTTTACTACATATGAACACTTTTCACATTCTCCCGTGCAACTCGGCTGCTAGTCCTCCTTTCATGCAGAATCTTAAGGTCCTAGCTCATGTCCAAGGCACAAAAGCCAGCTAAAAAGTCAATAATCGATACCTAAAACTTGAATTGTACTACATCTTACTTGCTATTACATCAACTTAGAAGCTTCATCTGTGTTCTGCTATGGTGCTTTTAGTGTCTCCGCATACCGGAACACGAGACATAGCTTTGCAGACGATAAGTACAACCGTTTCAGAGAGAAGAGCGGCCAATATGACGATCTGGCTCGGAGTCGATTCGAAAACAAATGACGAAAACGGACGGATTTCAAAGGTTTTTACTACATATGAACACTTTTCACATTCTCCCGTGCAACTCGGCTGCTAGTCCTCCTTTCATGCAGAATCATAAGGTCCTAGCTCATGTCCAAGGCACCAAAGCCAGCTAAAAAGTCAATAATCGATACCTAAAACTTGAATTGTACTACTTCTTATTAGCTATTACATCAACTTAGAAGGTTCATCTGTATTCTTCTAAGGTGCTTTTAGTGTCTCCTCATACCGGAACACGAGACATAGCTTTGCAGACGATAAGTACAACCGTTTCAGAGAGAAGAGCGGCCAATGTGGCGATCTGGCTTTGAGTCGATTCGTTAACAAATGACGAAAACGGACGTATTTCTCAGGTTTTTACTACATATGAACACTTTCCACATTCTCCCTTGCAACTCGGCTGCTAGTCCTCCTTTCATGCAGAATCTTAAGGTCCTAGCCCATGTCCAAGGCACCAAAGCCAGTTAAAAGTCAATAATCGATACCTAAAACTTGAATTGTACTACTTCTTACTGGCTATTACATCAACTTAGAAGCTGCATGTGTGTTCTACTATGGTGCTTTTAGTGTCTCCGCATACCGCAGCACGCGACATAGCTTTGCCGACGATAAGTACAACCGTTTCATAGAGAAGAGCGGCCAATGTGACGATCTGGCTTTAAGACGATTCGATAACAAATGACGAAAACGGACGGATTTCTCAGGTTTTTACTACATATGAACACTTTTCACATTCTCCCGTGCAACTCGGCTGCTAGTCCTCCTTTCATGCAGAATCTTAAGGTCCTAGCTCATGTCCAAGGCACAAAAGCCAGCTAAAAAGTCAATAATCGATACCTAAAACCTGAATTGTACTACTTCTTACTTGCTATTACATCAACTTAGAAGCTTCATCTGTGTTCTGCTATGGTGCTTTTAGTGTCTCCGCATACCGCAGCACGCGTCATAGCTTTGCAGACGATAAGTACAACCGTTTCAGAGAGAAGAGCGGCCAATATGACGATCTGGCTCGGAGTCGATTCGAAAACAAATGACGAAAACGGACGGATTTCAAAGGTTTTTACTACATATGAACACTTTTCACATTCTCCCGTGCAACTCGGCTGCTAGTCCTCCTTTCATGCAGAATCATAAGGTCCTAGCTCATGTCCAAGGCACCAAAGCCAGCTAAAAAGTCAATAATCGATACCTAAAACTTGAATTGTACTACTTCTTATTGGCTATTACATCAACTTAGAAGGTTCATCTGTATTCTTCTATGGTGCTTTTAGTGTCTCCGCATACCGCAGCACGCGACATAGCTTTGCAGACGATAAGTACAACCGTTTCAGAGAGAAGAGCGGCCAATGTGACGATCTGGCTTTGTGTCGATTCGATAACAAATGACGAACTCGAACGGATTTCTTAGGTTTGTGCTACATATGAACACTTTTCACATTCTCCCGTGCAACTCGGCTGCTAGTCCTCCTTTCATGCAGATTCTTATGGTCCTAGCTCATGTCCAAGGCACCAAAGCCAGCTAAAAAGTCAATAATCGATACCTAAAACTTAAATTGTACTACATATTACTGGCTATTACATCAACTTAGACGTTTCATCTGTGTTCTACTATGGTGCTTTTAGTGTCTCCGCATACCGCAGCACGCGACATAGCTTTGCAGACGATAAGTACAACCGTTTCAAAGGGAAGAGCGGCCAATGTGACGATCTGGCTTTAAGTCGATTCCATAACAAGTGACGAAAACGGACGGATTTCTCAGGTTTTTACTACATATGAACACCTTTCACATTCTCCCATGAACTCGGCTGCTAGTCCTCCTTTCATGCAGAATCTTAAGGTCCTAGCTCATGTCCAAGGCACCAAAGCCAGCTAAAAAGTCAATAATCGATACCTAAAACTTAAATTGTACTACTTCTTACTGGCTATTACTTCAACTTAGAAACTTCATCTGTGTACTACTATATTGATTTTAGTGTCTCCGGATACCGCAGCACGCGACATAGCTTTGCAGACGATAAGTACAACCTTTTCAGGGAGAAGAGCGGCCAATGTGACGATCTGGCTTTAAGGCGATTCGATAACAAATGACGAAAACGGACGGATTTCTCAGGTTTTTACTACATATGAACACTTTCCACATTCTCCCATGCAACTCGGCTGCTAGTCCTCCTTTCATGCAGAATCTTAAGGTCCTAGCCCATGCCCAAGGCACCAAAGCCAGCTAAAAAGTCAATAATCGATACCTAAAACTTGTACTACTTCTTACTGGCTATTACATCAACTTAGAAGCTGCATGTGTGTTCTACTATGGTGCTTTTAGTGTCTCCGCATACCGCAGCACGCGACATAGCTTTGCCGACGATAAGTACAACCGTTTCATAGAGACGTGCGGCCAATGTGACGATCTGGCTTTAAGTCGATTCGACAACAAATGACGAAAACGGACGGATTTCTCAGGTTTTTACTACATATGAACACTTTTCACATTCTCCCATGAACTCGGCTGCTAGTCCTCCTTTCATGCAGAATCTTAAGGTCCTAGCTCATGTCCAAGGCACCAAAGCCAGCTAAAAAGTCAATAATCGATACCAAAAACTTAAATTGTACTACTTCTTACTGGCTATTACTTCTACTTAGAAACTTCATCTGTGTACTACTATATTGATTGTAGTGTCTCCGGATACCGCAGCACGCGGCATAGCTTTGCAGACGATAAGTACAACCGTTTCAGGGAGAAGAGCGGCCAATGTGACGATCTGGCTTTAAGTCGATTCGTTAACAAATGACGAAAACGGACGGATTTCTCAGGTTTTTACTACATATGAACTCTTTTCACATTCTCCCATGCAACTCGGCTGCTAGTCCTCCTTTCATGCAGAATCTTAAGGTCCTAGCTCATGTCAAAGGCACCAAAGCCAGCTAAAAAGTCAATAATCGATACCAAAACCGTGAATTGTACTACTTCTTACTGGCTATTACATCAACTTAGAAGCTTCATGTGTGTTCTACTATGGTGCTTTTAGTGTCTCCGCATACCGCAGCACGCGACATAGCTTTGCAGACGATAGGTACAACCGTTTCAGAGAGAAGAGCGGCCAATATGACGATCTGGCTCGAAGTCGATTCGAAAGCAAATGACGAAAACGGACGGATTTCAAAGGTTTTTACTACATATGAACACTTTTCACATTCTCCCGTGCAACTCGGCTGCTAGTCCTCCTTTCATGCAGATTCTTATGGTCCTAGCTCATGTCCAAGGCACCAAAGCCAGCTAAAAAGTCAATAATCGATACCTAAAACTTAAATTGTACTACATCTTACTGGCTATTACATCAACTTAGAAGTTTCATCTGTGTTCTACTATGGTGCTTTTAGTGTCTCCGCATACCGCAGCACGCGACATAGCTTTGCAGACGATAAGTACAACCGTTTCAGAGAGAAGAGCGGCCAATGTGACGATCTGGCTTTAAGTCGATTCTATAACAAGTGACGAAAACGGACGGATTTCTCAGGTTTTTACTACATATGAACACCTTTCACATTCTCCCATGAACTCGGCTGCTAGTCCTCCTTTCATGCAGAATCTTAAGGTCCTAGCTCATGTCCAAGGCACCAAAGCCAGCTAAAAAGTCAATAATCGATACCTAAAACTTAAATTGTACTACTTCTTACTGGCTATTACTTCAACTTAGAAACTTCATCTGTGTACTACTATATTGATTTTAGTGTCTCCGGATACCGCAGCACGCGACATAGCTTTGCAGACGTTAAGTACAACCGTTTCAGGGAGAAGAGCGGCCAATGTGACGATCTGGCTTTAAGGCGATTCGATAACAAATGACGAAAACGGACGGATTTCTCAGGTTTTTACTACATATGAACACTTTCCACATTCTCCCATGCAACTCGGCTGCTATTCCTCCTTTCATGCAGAATCTTAAGGTCCTAGCCCATGTCCAAGGCACCAAAGGCAGCTAAAAAGTCAATAATCGATACCTAAAACTTGAATTGTAGTACTTCTTACTGGCTATTACATCAACTTAGAAGCTGCATGTGTGTTCTACTATGGTGCTTTTAGTGTCTCCGCGTACCGCAGCACGCGACATAGCTTTGCCGACGATAAGTACAACCGTTTCATAGAGAAGAGCGGCCAATGTGACGATCTGGCTTTAAGTCGATTCGATAACAAATGACGAAAACGGACGGATTTCTCAGGTTTTTACTACATATGAACACTTTTCACATTCTCCCGTGCAACTCGGCTGCTAGTCCTCCTTTCATGCAGAATCTTAAGGTCGTAGCTCATGTCAAAGTCACCAAAGCCAGCTAAAAAGTCAATAATCGATACCTAAAACGTGAATTGTACTACTTCTTACTGGCTATTACATCAACTTACAAGCTTCATGTGTGTTCTAGTATGGTGCTTTTAGTGTCTCCGCATACCGCAGCACACGACATAGCTTTGCAGACGATAAGTACAACCGTTTCAGAGAGAAGAGCGGCCAATATGACGATCTGGCTCTAAGTCGATTCGAAAACAAATGACGAAAACGGACGGATTTCAAAGGTTTTTACTACATATGAACACTTTTCACATTGTCCCGTGCAACTCGGCTGCTAGTCCTCCTTTCATGCAGAATCATAAGGTCCTAGCTCATGTCCAAGGCACCAAAGCCAGCTAAAAAGTCAATAATCGATACCTAAAACTTGAATTGTACTACTTCTTACTGGCTATTACATCAACTTAGAAGGTTCATCTGTATTCTTCTATGGTGCTTTTAGTGTCTCCGCATACCGCAGCACGCGAAATAGCTTTGCAGACGATAAGTACAACCGGTTCAGAGAGAAGAGCGGCCAATGTGACGATCTGGCTTTGTGTCGATTCGATAACAAATGACGAACACGAACGGATTTCTTAGGTTTATGCTACATATGAACACTTTTCACATTCTCCCGTGCAACTCGGCTGCTAGTCCTCCTTTCATGCAGATTCTTATGGTCCTAGCTCATGTCCAAGGCACCAAAGCCAGCTAAAAAGTCAATAATCGATACCTAAAACTTAAATTGTACTACATCTTACTGGCTATTACATCAACATAGACGTTTCATCTGTGTTCTACTATGGTGCTTTTAGTGTCTCCGCATACCGCAGCACGCGACATAGCTTTGCAGACGATAAGTACAACCGTTTCAGAGAGAAGAGCGGCCAATGAGACGACCCGGCTTTAAGTCGATTCTATAACAAGTGACGAAAACGGACGGATTTCTCAGGTTTTCACTACATATCAACACCTTTCACATTCTCCCATGAACTCGGATGCTAGTCCTCCTTTCATGCAGAATCTTAAGGTCCTAGCTCATGTCCAAGGCACCAAAGCCAGCTAAAAAGTCAATAATCGATACCTAAAACTTGAATTGTACTACCTCTTACTGGCTATTACATCAACTTAGAAGTTTCATCTGTGTTCTACTATGGTGCTTTTAGTGTCTCCGCATACCGCAGCACGCGACATAGCTTTGCAGACGATAAGTACAACCGTTTCAGGGAGAAGAGCGGCCTATGTGACGATCTGGTTTTAAGTCGATTCGATAACAAATGACGAAAACGGACGGATTTCTCAGGTTTTTACTACATATGAACACTTTTCACATTCTCCCGTGCAACTCGGCTGCTAGTCCTCCTTTCATGCAGAATCTTAAGGTCCTAGCTCATGTCCAAGGCACCAAAGCCAGCTAAAAAGTCAATAATCGATACCTAAAACTTAAATTGTACTACTTCTTACTGGCTATTACTTCAACTTAGAAACTTCATCTGTGTACTACTATATTGATTTTAGTGTCTCCGGATACCGCAGCAAGCGACATAGCTTTGCAGACGATAAGTACAACCGTTTCAGGGAGAAGAGCGGCCAATGTGACGATCTGGCTTTAAGGCGATTCGATAACAAATGACGAAAACGGACGGGTTTCTCAGGTTTTTACTACATATGAACACTTTTCACATTCTCCCGTGCAACTCGGCTGCTAGTCCTCCTTTCATGCAGAATCTTAAGGTCCTAGCTCATGTCCAAGGCACCAAAGCCAGCTAAAAAGTCAATAATCGATACCTAAAACTTGAATTGTACTACCTCTTACTGGCTATTACATCAACTTAGAAGTTTCATCTGTGTTCTACTATGGTGCTTTTAGTGTCTCCGCATACCGCAGCACGCGACATAGCTTTGCAGACGATAAGTACAACCGTTTCAGGGAGAAGAGCGGCCTATGTGACGATCTGGTTTTAAGTCGATTCGATAACAAATGACGAAAACGGACGGATTTCTCAGGTTTTTACTACATATGAACACTTTTCACATTCTCCCGTGCAACTCGGCTGCTAGTCCTCCTTTCATGCAGAATCTTAAGGTCCTAGCTCATGTCCAAGGCACCAAAGCCAGCTAAAAAGTCAATAATCGATACCTAAAACTTGAATTGTACTACTTCTTACTGGCTATTACATCAACTTAGAAGCTTCATCTGTGTTCTACTATGGTGCTTTTAGTGTCTCCGCATACCGCAACACGCGACATAGCTTTGCAGACGATAAGGACAACCGTTTCAGAGAGAAGAGCGGCCAATGTGACGATCTGGCTTTGTGTCGATTCGTTAACAAATGACGAAAACGGACGGATTTCTCAGGTTTTTACTACATATGAACTCTTTTCACATTCTCCCATGCAACTCGGCTGCTATTCCTCCTTTCATGCAGAATCTTAAGGTCCTAGCTCATGTCAAAGGCACCAAAGCCAGCTAAAAAGTCAATAATCGATACCTTAAACGTGAATTGTACTACTTCTTACTGGCTATTACATCAACTTAGAAGCTTCATGTGTTCTACTATGGTGCTTTTAGTGTCTCCGCATACCGCAGCACGCGATATAGCTTTGCAGACGATAAGTACAACCGTTTCAGAGAGAAGAGCGGCCAATGTGATTATCTGGCTTTAAGTCGATTCTATAACAAGTGACGAAAACGGACGGATTTCTCAGGTTTTTACTACATATGAACACCTTTCACATTCTCCCATGAACTCGGCTGCTAGTCCTCCTTTCATGCAGAATCTTAAGGTCCTAGCTCATGTCCAAGGCACCAAAGCCAGCTAAAAATTCAATAATCGATACCTAAAACTTCAATTGTACTACTTCTTACTGGCTATTACATCAACTTAGAAGGTTCATCCCTTATTCTTCTATGGTGCTTTTAGTGTCTCCGCATACCGCAGCACGCGACATAGCTTTGCAGACGATAAGTACAACCGTTTCAGAGAGAAGAGCGGCCAATGTGACGATCTGGCTTTGGTCGATTCGATAACAAATGACGAACACGGACGGATTTCTTAGGTTTGTGCTACATATGAACACTTTTCACATTCTCCCGTGCAACTCGGCTGCTAGTCCTCCTTTCATGCAGATTCTTATGGTCCTAGCTCATGTCCAAGGCACCAAAGCTAGCTAAAAAGTCAATAATCGATACCTAAAACTTAAATTGTACTACATCTTACTGGCTATTACATCAACTTAGAAGTTTCATCTGTGTTCTACTATGGTGCTTTTAGTGTCTCCGCATACCGCAGCACGCGACATAGCTTTGCAGACGATAAGTACAACCGTTTCAGAGAGAAGAGCGGCCAATGTGATTATCTGGCTTTAAGTCGATTCATATAACAAGTGAAGAAAACGGACGGATTTCTCAGGTTTTTACTACATATGAACACCTTTCACATTCTCCCATGAACTCGGCTGCTAGTCCTCCTTTCATGCAGAATCTTAAGGTCCTAGCTCATGTCCAAGGCACCAAAGCCAGCTAAAAAGTCAATAATCGATACCTAAAACTTAAATTGTACTACATCTTACTGGCTATTACATCAACTTAGAAGTTTCATCTGTGTTCTACTATGGTGCTTTTAGTGTCTCCGCATACCGCAGCACGCGACATAGCTTTGCAGACGATAAGTACAACCGTTTCAGGGAGAAGAGCTGCCAATGTGACGATCTGGCTTTAAGGCGATTCGATAACAAATGAAGAAAACGGACATGTTTCTCAGGTTTTTACTACATATGAACACTTTTCACATTCTCCCGTGCAACTCGGCTGCTAGTCCTCCTTTCATGCAGAATCTTAAGGTCCTAGCTCATGTCCAAGGCACCAAAGCCAGCTAAAAAGTCAATAATCGATACCTAAAACTTAAATTGTACTACTTCTTACTGGCTATTACTTCAACTTAGAAACTTCATCTGTGTACTACTATATTGATTTTAGTGTCTCCGGATACCGCAGCACGCGACGTAGCTTTGCAGACGATAAGTACAACCGTTTCAGGGAGAAGAGCGGCCAATGTGACGATCTGGCTTTAAGGCGATTCGATAACAAATGACGAAAACGGACGGGTTTCTCAGGTTTTTACTACATATGAACACTTTTCACATTCTCCCGTGCAACTCGGCTGCTAGTCCTCCTTTCATGCAGAATCTTAAGGTCCTAGCTCATGTCCAAGGCACCAAAGCCAGCTAAAAAGTCAATAATCGATACCTAAAACTTGAATTGTACTACCTCTTACTGGCTATTACATCAACTTAGAAGTTTCATCTGTGTTCTACTATGGTGCTTTTAGTGTCTCCGCATACCGCAGCACGCGACATAGCTTTGCAGACGATAAGTACAACCGTTTCAGGGAGAAGAGCGGCCTATGTGACGATCTGGTTTTAAGTCGATTCGATAACAAATGACGAAAACGGACGGATTTCTCAGGTTTTTACTACATATGAACACTTTTCACATTCTCCCGTGCAACTCGGCTGCTAGTCCTCCTTTCATGCAGAATCTTAAGGTCCTAGCTCATGTCAAAGGCACCAAAGCCAGCTAAAAAGTCAATAATCGATACCTTAAACGTGAATTGTACTACTTCTTACTGGCTATTACATCAACTTAGAAGCTTCATGTGTTCTACTATGGTGCTTTTAGTGTCTCCGCATACCGCAGCACGCGATATAGCTTTGCAGACGATAAGTACAACCGTTTCAGAGAGAAGAGCGGCCAATGTGATTATCTGGCTTTAAGTCGATTCTATAACAAGTGACGAAAACGGACGGATTTCTCAGGTTTTTACTACATATGAACACCTTTCACATTCTCCCATGAACTCGGCTGCTAGTCCTCCTTTCATGCAGAATCTTAAGGTCCTAGCTCATGTCCAAGGCACCAAAGCCAGCTAAAAAGTCAATAATCGATACCTAAAACTTGAATTGTACTACTTCTTACTGGCTATTACATCAACTTAGAAGCTTCATCTGTGTTCTACTATAGTGCTTTTAGTGTCTCCGCATACCGCAACACGCGACAGCTTTGCAGACGATAAGGACAACCGTTTCAGAGAGAAGAGCGGCCAATGTGACGATCTGGCTTTGAGTCGATTCGTTAACAAATGACGAAAACGGACGGATTTCTCAGGTTTTTACTACATATGAACTCTTTTCACATTCTCCCATGCAACTCGGCTGCTATTCCTCCTTTCATGCAGAATCTTAAGGTCCTAGCTCATGTCAAAGGCACCAAAGCCAGCTAAAAAGTCAATAATCGATACCTTAAACGTGAATTGTACTACTTCTTACTGGCTATTACATCAACTTAGAAGCTTCATGTGTTCTACTATGGTGCTTTTAGTGTCTCCGCATACCGCAGCACGCGATATAGCTTTGCAGACGATAAGTACAACCGTTTCAGAGAGAAGAGCGGCCAATGTGATTATCTGGCTTTAAGTCGATTCTATAACAAGTGACGAAAACGGACGGATTTCTCAGGTTTTTACTACATATGAACACCTTTCACATTCTCCCATGAACTCGGCTGCTAGTCCTCCTTTCATGCAGAATCTTAAGGTCCTAGCTCATGTCCAAGGCACCAAAGCCAGCTAAAAAGTCAATAATCGATACCTAAAACTTCAATTGTACTACTTCTTACTGGCTATTACATCAACTTAGAAGGTTCATCCCTTATTCTTCTATGGTGCTTTTAGTGTTTCCGCATACCGCAGCACGCGACATAGCTTTGCAGACGATAAGTACAACCGTTTCAGAGAGAAGAGCGGCCAATGTGACGATCTGGCTTTGGTCGATTCGATAACAAATGACGAACACGGACGGATTTCTTAGGTTTGTGCTACATATGAACACTTTTCACATTCTCCCGTGCAACTCGGCTGCTATTCCTCCTTTCATGCAGATTCTTATGGTCCTAGCTCATGTCCAAGGCACCAAAGCCAGCTAAAAAGTCAATAATCGATACCTAAAACTAAAATTGTACTACATCTTACTGGCTATTACATCAACTTAGAAGTTTCATCTGTGTTCTACTATGGTGCTTTTAGTGTCTCCGCATACCGCAGCACGCGACATAGCTTTGCAGACGATAAGTTCAACCGTTTCAGAGAGAAGAGCGGCCAATGTGATTATCTGGCTTTAAGTCGATTCATATAACAAGTGACGAAAACGGACGGATTTCTCATGTTTTTACTACATATGAACACCTTTCACATTCTCCCATGAACTCGGCTGCTAGTCCTCCTTTCATGCAGAATCTTAAGGTCCTAGCTCATGTCCAAGGCACCAAAGCCAGCTAAAAAGTCAATAATCGATACCTAAAACTTAAATTGTACTACTTCTTACTGTCTATTACTTCAACTTAGAAACTTCATCTGTGTACTACTATATTGATTTTAGTGTCTCCGGATACCGCAGCACGCGACATAGCTTTGCAGACGATAAGTACAACCGTTTCAGGGAGAAGAGCTGCCAATGTGACGATCTGGCTTTAAGGCGATTCGATAACAAATGACGAAAACGGACATGTTTCTCAGGTTTTTACTACATATGAACACTTTTCACATTCTCCCGTGCAACTCGGCTGCTAGTCCTCCTTTCATGCAGAATCTTAAGGTCCTAGCTCATGTCCAAGGCACCAAAGCCAGCTAAAAAGTCAATAATCGATACCTAAAACTTAAATTGTACTACTTCTTACTGGCTATTACTTCAACTTAGAAACTTCATCTGTGTACTACTATATTGATTTTAGTGTCTCCGGATACCGCAGCACGCGACATAGCTTTGCAGACGATAAGTACAACCGTTTCAGGGAGAAGAGCGGCCAATGTGACGATCTGGCTTTAAGGCGATTCGATAACAAATGACGAAAACGGACGGGTTTCTCAGGTTTTTACTACATATGAACACTTTTCACATTCTCCCGTGCAACTCGGCTGCTAGTCCTCCTTTCATGCAGAATCTTAAGGTCCTAGCTCATGTCCAAGGCACCAAAGCCAGCTAAAAAGTCAATAATCGATACCTAAAACTTGAATTGTACTACCTCTTACTGGCTATTACATCAACTTAGAAGTTTCATCTGTGTTCTACTATGGTGCTTTTAGTGTCTCCGCATACCGCAGCACGCGACATAGCTTTGCAGACGATAAGTACAACCGTTTCAGGGAGAAGAGCGGCCTATGTGACGATCTGGTTTTAAGTCGATTCGATAACAAATGACGAAAACGGACGGATTTCACAGGTTTTTACTACATATGAACACTTTTCACATTCTCCCGTGCAACTCGGCTGCTAGTCCTCCTTTCATGCAGAATCTTAAGGTCCTAGCTCATGTCCAAGGCACCAAAGCCAGCTAAAAAGTCAATAATCGATACCTTAAACGTGAATTGTACTACTTCTTACTGGCTATTACATCAACTTAGAAGCTTCATGTGTTCTACTATGGTGCTTTTAGTGTCTCCGCATACCGCAGCACGCGATATAGCTTTGCAGACGATAAGTACAACCGTTTCAGAGAGAAGAGCGGCCAATGTGATTATCTGGCTTTAAGTCAATTCTATAACAAGTGACGAAAACGGACGGATTTCTCAGGTTTTTACTACATATGAACACCTTTCACATTCTCCCATGAACTCGGCTGCTAGTCCTCCTTTCATGCAGAATCTTAAGGTCCTAGCTCATGTCCAAGGCACCAAAGCCAGCTAAAAAGTCAATAATCGATACCTAAAACTTCAATTGTACTACTTCTTACTGGCTATTACATCAACTTAGAAGGTTCATCCCTTATTCATCTATGGTGCTTTTAGTGTCTCCGCATACCGCAGCACGCGACATAGCTTTGCAGACGATAAGTACAACCGTTTCAGAGAGAAGAGCGGCCAATGTGACGATCTGGCTTTGTGTCGATTCGATAACAAATGACGAACTCGAACGGATTTCTTAGGTTTGTGCTACATATGAACACTTTTCACATTCTCCCGTGCAACTCGGCTGCTAGTCCTCCTTTCATGCAGATTCTTATGGTCCTAGCTCATGTCCAAGGCACCAAAGCCAGCTAAAAAGTCAATAATCGATACCTAAAACTTGAATTGTACTATTTCTTACTGGCTATTACTTCAACTTAGAAGGTTCATCTGTATTCTTCTATGGTGCTTTTAGTGTCTCCGCATACCGCAGCACGCGAAATAGCTTTGCAGACGATAAGTACAACCGTTTCAGAGAGAAGAGCGGCCAATGTGACGATCTGGCTTTGTGTCGATTCGATAACAAATGACGAACACGAACGGATTTCTTAGGTTTATGCTACTTATGAACACTTTTCACATTCTCCCGTGCAACTCGGCTGCTAGTCCTCCTTTCATGCAGATTCTTATGGTCCTAGCTCATGTCCAAGGCACCAAAGCCAGCTAAAAAGTCAATAATCGAAACCTAAAACTTAAATTGTACTACATCTTACTGGCTATTACATCAACATAGACGTTTCATCTGTGTTCTACTATGGTGCTTTTAGTGTCTCCGCATACCGCAGCACGCGACACAGCTTTGCAGACGATAAGTACAACCGTTTCAGAGAGAAGAGCGGCCAATGAGACGACCCGGCTTTAAGTCGATTCTATAACAAGTGACGAAAACGGACGGATTTCTCAGGTTTTCACTACATATCAACACCTTTCACATTCTCCCATGAACTCGGCTGCTAGTCCTCCTTTCATGCAGAATCTTAAGGTCCTAGCTCATGTCCAAGGCACCAAAGCCAGCTAAAAAGTCAATAATCGATACCTAAAACTTGAATTGTACTACCTCTTACTGGCTATTACATCAACTTAGAAGTTTCATCTGTGTTCTACTATGGTGCTTTTAGTGTCTCCGCATACCGCAGCACGCGACATAGCTTTGCAGACGATAAGTACAACCGTTTCAGGGAGAAGAGCGCCCTATGTGACGATCTGGTTTTAAGTCGATTCGATAACAAATGACGAAAACGGACGGATTTCTCAGGTTTTTACTACATATGAACACTTTTCACATTCTCCCGTGCAACTCGGCTGCTAGTCCTCCTTTCATGCAGAATCTTAAGGTCCTAGCTCATGTCCAAGGCACCAAAGCCAGCTAAAAAGTCAATAATCGATACGTAAAACTTAAATTGTACTACTTCTTACTGGCTATTACTTCAACTTAGAAACTTCATCTGTGTACTACTATATTGATTTTAGTGTCTCCGGATACCGCAGCAAGCGACATAGCTTTGCAGACGATAAGTACAACCGTTTCAGGGAGAAGAGCGGCCAATGTGACGATCTGGCTTTAAGGCGATTCGATAACAAATGACGAAAACGGTCGGGTTTCTCAGGTTTTTACTACATATGAACACTTTTCACATTCTCCCGTGCAACTCGGCTGCTAGTCCTCCTTTCATGCAGAATCTTAAGGTCCTAGCTCATGTCCAAGGCACCAAAGCCAGCTAAAAAGTCAATAATCGATACCTAAAACTTGAATTGTACTACCTCTTACTGGCTATTACATCAACTTAGAAGTTTCATCTGTGTTCTACTATGGTGCTTTTAGTGTCTCCGCATACCGCAGCACGCGACATAGCTTTGCAGACGATAAGTACAACCGTTTCAGGGAGAAGAGCGGCCTATGTGACGATCTGGTTTTTAAGTCGATTCGATAACAAATGACGAAAACGGACGGATTTCTCAGGTTTTTACTACATATGAACACTTTTCACATTCTCCCGTGCAACTCGGCTGCTAGTCCTCCTTTCATGCAGAATCTTAAGGTCCTAGCTCATGTCCAAGGCACCAAAGCCAGCTAAAAAGTCAATAATCGATACCTAAAACTGGTATTGTACTAATTCTTACTGGCTATTACATCATCTTAGAAGCTACATCTGTGTTCTACTATGGTGCTTTTAGTGTCTCCGCATACCGCAGCACGCGACATAGCTTTCAGACGATAAATACAACCGTTTCGGAGAGAAGAGCGGGCAATGTGACGATCTGGCTTTGAGTCGATTCGTTAACAAATGACGAAAACGGACGGATTTCTCAGGTTTTTACTACATATGAACTCTTTTCACATTCTCCCATGCAACTCGGCTGCTATTCCTCCTTTCATGCAGAATCTTAAGGTCCTAGCTCATGTCAAAGGCACCAAAGCCAGCTAAAAAGTCAATAATCGATACCTTAAACGTGAATTGTACTACTTCTTACTGGCTATTACATCAACTTAGAAGCTTCATGTGTTCTACTATGGTGCTTTTAGTGTCTCCGCATACCGCAGCACGCGATATAGCTTTGCAGACGATAAGTACAACCGTTTCAGAGAGAAGAGCGGCCAATGTGATTATCTGGCTTTAAGTCGATTCTATAACAAGTGACGAAAACGGACGGATTTCTCAGGTTTTTACTACATATGAACACCTTTCACATTCTCCCATGAACTCGGCTGCTAGTCCTCCTTTCATGCAGAATCTTAAGGTCCTAGCTCATGTCCAAGGCAACAAAGCCAGCTAAAAAGTCAATAATCGATACCTAAAACTTCAATTGTACTACTTCTTACTGGCTATTACATCAACTTAGAAGGTTCATCCCTTATTCTTCTATGGTGCTTTTAGTGTCTCCGCATACCGCAGCACGCGACATAGCTTTGCAGACGATAAGTACAACCGTTTCAGAGAGAAGAGCGGCCAATGTGACGATCTGGCTTTGGTCGATTCGATAACAAATGACGAACACGGACGGATTTCTTAGGTTTGTGCTACATATGAACACTTTTCACATTCTCCCGTGCAACTCGGCTGCTAGTCCTCCTTTCATGCAGATTCTTATGGTCCTAGCTCATGTCCAAGGCACCAAAGCCAGCTAAAAAGTCAATAATCGATACCTAAAACTTAAATTGTACTACATCTTACTGGCTATTACATCAACTTAGAAGTTTCATCTGTGTTCTACTATGGTGCTTTTAGTGTCTCCGCATACCGCAGCACGCGACATAGCTTTGCAGACGATAAGTACAACCGTTTCAGAGAGAAGAGCGGCCAATGTGATTATCTGGCTTTAAGTCGATTCATATAACAAGTGACGAAAACGGACGGATTTGTCAGGTTTTTACTACATATGAACACCTTTCACATTCTCCCATGAACTCGGCTGCTAGTCCTCCTCTCATGCAGAATCTTAAGGTCCTAGCTCATGTCCAAGGCACCAAAGCCAGCTAAAAAGTCAATAATCGATACCTAAAACTTAAATTGTACTACTTCTTACTGGCTATTACTTCAACTTAGAAACTTCATCTGTGTACTACTATATTGATTTTAGTGTCTCCGGATACCGCAGCACGCGACATAGCTTTGCAGACGATAAGTACAACCGTTTCAGGGAGAAGAGCTGCCAATGTGACGATCTGGCTTTAAGGCGATTCGATAACAAATGACGAAAACGGACATGTTTCTCAGGTTTTTACTACATATGAACACTTTTCACATTCTCCCGTGCAACTCGGCTGCTAGTCCTCCTTTCATGCAGAATCTTAAGGTCCTAGCTCATGTCCAAGGCACCAAACCCAGCTAAAAAGTCAATAATCGATACCTAAAACTTAAATTGTACTACTTCTTACTGGCTATTACTTCAACTTAGAAACTTCATCTGTGTACTACTATATTGATTTTAGTGTCTCCGGATACCGCAGCACGCGACATAGCTTTGCAGACGATAAGTACAACCGTTTCAGGGAGAAGAGCGGCCAATGTGACGATCTGGCTTTAAGGCGATTCGATAACAAATGACGAAAACGGACGGGTTTCTCAGGTTTTTACTACATATGAACACTTTTCACATTCTCCCGTGCAACTCGGCTGCTAGTCCTCCTTTCATGCAGAATCTTAAGGTCCTAGCTCATGTCCAAGGCACCAAAGCCAGCTAAAAAGTCAATAATCGATACCTAAAACTTGAATTGTACTACCTCTTACTGGCTATTACATCAACTTAGAAGTTTCATCTGTGTTCTACTATGGTGCTTTTAGTGTCTCCGCATACCGCAGCACGCGACATAGCTTTGCAGACGATAAGTACAACCGTTTCAGGGAGAAGAGCGACCTATGTGACGATCTGGTTTTAAGTCGATTCGATAACAAATGACGAAAACGGACGGATTTCTCAGGTTTTTACTACATATGAACACTTTTCACATTCTCCCGTGCAACTCGGCTGCTAGTCCTCCTTTCATGCAGAATCTTAAGGTCCTAGCTCATGTCCAAGGCACCAAAGCCAGCTAAAAAGTCAATAATCGATACCTAAAACTTGAATTGTACTACCTCTTACTGGCTATTACATCAACTTAGAAGCTTCATCTGTGTTCTACTATGGTGCTTTTAGTGTCTCCGCATACCGCAACACGCGACATAGCTTTGCAGACGATAAGGACAACCGTTTCAGAGAGAAGAGCGGCCAATGTGACGATCTGGCTTTGAGTCGATTCGTTAACAAATGACGAAAACGGACGGATTTCTCAGGTTTTTACTACATATGAACTCTTTTCACATTCTCCCATGCAACTCGGCTGCTATTCCTCCTTTCATGCAGAATCTTAAGGTCCTAGCTCATGTCAAAGGCACCAAAGCCAGCTAAAAAGTCAATAATCGATACCTTAAACGTGAATTGTACTACTTCTTACTGGCTATTACATCAACTTAGAAGCTTCATGTGTTCTACTATGGTGCTTTTAGTGTCTCCGCATACCGCAGCACGCGATATAGCTTTGCAGACGATAAGTACAACCGTTTCAGAGAGAAGAGCGGCCAATGTGATTATCTGGCTTTAAGTCGATTCTATAACAAGTGACGAAAACGGACGGATTTCTCAGGTTTTTACTACATATGAACACCTTTCACATTCTCCCATGAACTCGGCTGCTAGTCCTCCTTTCATGCAGAATCTTAAGGTCCTAGCTCATGTCCAAGGCACCAAAGCCAGCTAAAAAGTCAATAATCGATACCTAAAACTTCAATTGTACTACTTCTTACTGGCTATTACATCAACTTAGAAGGTTTATCCCTTATTCTTCTATGGTGCTTTTAGTGTCTCCGCATACCGCAGCACGCGACATAGCTTTGCAGACGATAAGTACAACCGTTTCAGAGAGAAGAGCGGCCAATGTGACGATCTGGCTTTGTGTCGATTCGATAACAAATGACGAACTCGAACGGATTTCTTAGGTTTGTGCTACATATGAACACTTTTCACATTCTCCCGTGCAACTCGGCTGCTAGTCCTCCTTTCATGCAGATTCTTATGGTCCTAGCTCATGTCCAAGGCACCAAAGCCAGCTAAAAAGTCAATAATCGATACCTAAAACTTAAATTGTACTACATCTTACTGGCTATTACATCAACTTAGAAGTTTCATCTGTGTTCTACTATGATGCTTTTAGTGTCTCCGCATACCGCAGCACGCGACATAGCTTTGCAGACGATAAGTACAACCGTTTCAGAGAGAAGAGCGGCCAATGTGATTATCTGGCTTTAAGTCGATTCATATAACAAGTGACGAAAACGGACGGATTTCTCAGGTTTTTACTACATATGAACACCTTTCACATTCTCCCATGAACTCGGCTGCTAGTCCTCCTTTCATGCAGAATCTTAAGGTCCTAGCTCATGTCCAAGGCACCAAAGCCAGCTAAAAAGTCAATAATCGATACCTAAAACTTAAATTGTACCACTTCTTACTGGCTATTACTTCAACTTAGAAACTTCATCTGTGTACTACTATATTGATTTTAGTGTCTCCGGATACCGCAGCACGCGACATAGCTTTGCAGACGATAAGTACAACCGTTTCAGGGAGAAGAGCTGCCAATGTGACGATCTGGCTTTAAGGCGATTCGATAACAAATGACGAAAACGGACATGTTTCTCAGGTTTTTACTACATATGAACACTTTTCACATTCTCCCGTGCAACTCGGCTGCTAGTCCTCCTTTCATGCAGAATCTTAAGGTCCTAGCTCATGTCCAAGGCACCAAAGAGAGCTAAAAAGTCAATAATCGATACCTAAAACTTGAATTGTACTACCTCTTACTGGCTATTACATCAACTTAGAAGTTTCATCTGTGTTCTACTATGGTGCTTTTAGTGTCTCCGCATACCGCAGCACGCGACATAGCGTTGCAGACGATAAGTACAACCGTTTCAGGGAGAAGAGCGGCCAATGTGACGATCTGGCTTTAAGTCGATTAGATAACAAATTACGAAAACGGACGGATTTCTCAGGTTTTTATTACATATGAACACTTTTCACATTCTCCCGTGCAACTCGGCTGCTAGTCCTCCTTTCATGCAGAATCTTAAGGTCCTAGCTCATGTCCAAGGCACCAAAGCCAGCTAAAAAGTCAATAATCGATACCTAAAACTTGAATTGTACTACTTCTTACTGGCTATTACATCAACTTAAAAGCTTCATCTGTGTTCTACTATGGTGCTTTTAGTGTCTCCGCATACCGGAACACGAGACATAGCTTTGCAGACGATAAGTACAACCGTTTCAGAGAGAAGAGCGGCCAATGTGGCGATCTGGCTTTGAGTCGATTCGATAACAAATGACGAAAACGGACGGATTTCTCAGGTTTTTACTACATATGAACTCTTTTCACATACTCCCATGCAACTTGGATGCTAGTCCTCCTTTCATGCAGAATCTTAAGGTCCTAGCTCATGTCCAAGGCACCAAAGCCAGCTAAAAAGTCAATAATCGATACCTATACTTGAATTGTACTACTTCTTACTGGCTATTACATCAACTTAGAAGCTTCATGTGTGTTCTACTATGGTGCTTTTAGTGTCTCCGCATACCGCAGCACGCGACATAGCTTTGCCGACGATAACTGCAACCGTTTCATAGAGAAGAGCGGCCAATGTGACGATCTGGCTTTAAGTCGAATCGAGAACAAAAGACGAAAACGGACGGATTTCTCAGGTTTTTACTACATATGAACACTTTTCACATTCTCCCATGCAACTCGGCTGCTAGACCTCCTTTCATGCTGAATCTTAAGGTCCTAGCTCATGTCAAGGCACCAAAGCCAGCTAAAAAGGCAATGATCGATAACTAAAACTTGTATTGTACTACTTATTACTGGCAATTACATCAACTTAGATGGTTCATCTGTGTATTACTATGGTGCTTTTAGTGTCTCCGGATACCGCAACACGCGACATAGCTTAGTAGACGATAAGTACAACCGTTTCAGGGAGAAGAGCGGCCAATGTGACGATCTGGCTTTAAGTCGATTCGATAACAAATCACGAAAACGGACGGATTTCTCAGGTTTTTACTACATGTGAACACTTTTCACATTCTCCCGTGCAACTCGGCTGCTAGTCCTCCTTTCACGCAGAATCTTAAGGTCCTAGCTCATGTCCAAGGCACCAAAGCCAGCTAAAAAATCAATAATCGATACCTAAAACTTGAATTGTACTACTTCTTACTGGCTATTACATCAACTTAGAAGGTTCATCCCTTATTCTTCTATGGTGCTTTTAGTGTCTCCGCATACCGCAGCACGCGACATAGCTTTGCAGACGATAAGTACAACCGTTTCAGAGAGAAGAGCGGCCAATGTGACGATCTGGCTTTGTGTCGATTCGATAACAAATGACGAACTCGAACGGATTTCTTAGGTTTGTACTACATATGAACACTTTTCACATTCTCCCGTGCAACTCGGCTGCTAGTCCTCCTTTCATGCAGATTCTTATGGTCCTAGCTCATGTCCAAGGCACCAAAGCCAGCTAAAAAGTCAATAATCGATACCTAAAACTTGAATTGTACTACTTCTTACTGGCTATTACATCAACTTAGAAGGTTCATCTGTATTCTTCTATGGTGCTTTTAGTGTCTCCGCATACCGCAGCACGCGAAATAGCTTTGCAGACGATAAGTACAACCGTTTCAGAGAGAAGAGCGGCCAATGTGACGATCTGGCTTTGTGTCGATTCGATAACAAATGACGAACACGAACGGATTTCTTAGGTTTGTGCTACATATGAACACTTTTCACATTCTCCCGTGCAACTCGGCTGCTAGTCCTCCTTTCATGCAGATTCTTATGGTCCTAGCTCATGTCCAAGGCACCAAAGCCAGCTAAAAAGTCAATAATCGATACCTAAAACTTAAATTGTACTACATCTTACTGGCTATTACATCAACATAGACGTTTCATCTGTGTTCTACTATGGTGCTTTTAGTGTCTCCGCATACCGCAGCACGCGACATAGCTTTGCAGACGATAAGTACAACCGTTTCAGAGAGAAGAGCCGCCAATGAGACGACCCGGCTTTAAGTCGATTCTATAACAAGTGACGAAAACGGACGGATTTCTCAGGTTTTCACTACATATCAACACCTTTCACATTCTCCCATGACCTCGGCTGCTAGTCCTCCTTTCATGCAGAATCTTAAGGTCCTAGCTCATGTCCAAGGCACCAAAGCCAGCTAAAAAGTCAATAATCGATACCTAAAACTTGAATTGTACTACCTCTTACTGGCTATTACATCAACTTAGAAGTTTCATCTGTGTTCTACTATGGTGCTTTTAGTGTCTCCGCATACCGCAGCACGCGACATAGCTTTGCAGACGATAAGTACAACCGTTTCAGGGAGAAGAGCGGCCTATGTGACGATCTGGTTTTAAGTCGATTCGATAACAAATGACGAAAACAGACGGATTTCTCAGGTTTTTACTACATATGAACACTTTTCACATTCTCCCGTGCAACTCGGCTGCTAGTCCTCCTTTCATGCAGAATCTTAAGGTCCTAGCTCATGTCCAAGGCACCAAAGCCAGCTAAAAAGTCAATAATCGATACCTAAAACTTGAATTGTACTACCTCTTACTGGCTATTACATCAACTTAGAAGCTTCATCTGTGTTCTACTATGGTGCTTTTAGTGTCTCCGCATACCGCAACACGCGACATAGCTTTGCAGACGATAAGGACAACCGTTTCAGAGAGAAGAGCGGCCAATGTGACGATCTGGCTTTGAGTCGATTCGTTAACAAATGACGAAAACGGACGGATTTCTCAGGTTTTTACTACATATGAACTCTTTTCACATTCTCCCATGCAACTCGGCTGCTATTCCTCCTTTCATGCAGAATCTTAAGGTCCTAGCTCATGTCAAAGGCACCAAAGCCAGCTAAAAAGTCAATAATCGATACCTTAAACGTGAATTGTACTACTTCTTACTGGCTATTACATCAACTTAGAAGCTTCATGTGTTCTACTATGGTGCTTTTAGTGTCTCCGCATACCGCAGCACGCGATATAGCTTTGCAGACGATAAGTACAACCGTTTCAGAGAGAAGAGCGGCCAATGTGATTATCTGGCTTTAAGTCGATTCTATAACAAGTGACGAAAACGGACGGATTTCTCAGGTTTTTACTACATATGAACACCTTTCACATTCTCCCATGAACTCGGCTGCTAGTCCTCCTTTCATGCAGAATCTTAAGGTCCTAGCTCATGTCCAAGGCACCAAAGCCAGCTAAAAAGTCAATAATCGATACCTAAAACTTCAATTGTACTACTTCTTACTGGCTATTACATCAACTTAGAAGGTTTATCCCTTATTCTTCTATGGTGCTTTTAGTGTCTCCGCATACCGCAGCACGCGACATAGCTTTGCAGACGATAAGTACAACCGTTTCAGAGAGAAGAGCGGCCAATGTGACGATCTGGCTTTGTGTCGATTCGATAACAAATGACGAACTCGAACGGATTTCTTAGGTTTGTGCTACATATGAACACTTTTCACATTCTCCCGTGCAACTCGGCTGCTAGTCCTCCTTTCATGCAGATTCTTATGGTCCTAGCTCATGTCCAAGGCACCAAAGCCAGCTAAAAAGTCAATAATCGATACCTAAAACTTAAATTGTACTACATCTTACTGGCTATTACATCAACTTAGAAGTTTCATCTGTGTTCTACTATGATGCTTTTAGTGTCTCCGCATACCGCAGCACGCGACATAGCTTTGCAGACGATAAGTACAACCGTTTCAGAGAGAAGAGCGGCCAATGTGATTATCTGGCTTTAAGTCGATTCATATAACAAGTGACGAAAACGGACGGATTTCTCAGGTTTTTACTACATATGAACACCTTTCACATTCTCCCATGAACTCGGCTGCTAGTCCTCCTTTCATGCAGAATCTTAAGGTCCTAGCTCATGTCCAAGGCACCAAAGCCAGCTAAAAAGTCAATAATCGATACCTAAAACTTAAATTGTACCACTTCTTACTGGCTATTACTTCAACTTAGAAACTTCATCTGTGTACTACTATATTGATTTTAGTGTCTCCGGATACCGCAGCACGCGACATAGCTTTGCAGACGATAAGTACAACCGTTTCAGGGAGAAGAGCTGCCAATGTGACGATCTGGCTTTAAGGCGATTCGATAACAAATGACGAAAACGGACATGTTTCTCAGGTTTTTACTACATATGAACACTTTTCACATTCTCCCGTGCAACTCGGCTGCTAGTCCTCCTTTCATGCAGAATCTTAAGGTCCTAGCTCATGTCCAAGGCACCAAAGAGAGCTAAAAAGTCAATAATCGATACCTAAAACTTGAATTGTACTACCTCTTACTGGCTATTACATCAACTTAGAAGTTTCATCTGTGTTCTACTATGGTGCTTTTAGTGTCTCCGCATACCGCAGCACGCGACATAGCGTTGCAGACGATAAGTACAACCGTTTCAGGGAGAAGAGCGGCCAATGTGACGATCTGGCTTTAAGTCGATTAGATAACAAATTACGAAAACGGACGGATTTCTCAGGTTTTTATTACATATGAACACTTTTCACATTCTCCCGTGCAACTCGGCTGCTAGTCCTCCTTTCATGCAGAATCTTAAGGTCCTAGCTCATGTCCAAGGCACCAAAGCCAGCTAAAAAGTCAATAATCGATACCTAAAACTTGAATTGTACTACTTCTTACTGGCTATTACATCAACTTAAAAGCTTCATCTGTGTTCTACTATGGTGCTTTTAGTGTCTCCGCATACCGGAACACGAGACATAGCTTTGCAGACGATAAGTACAACCGTTTCAGAGAGAAGAGCGGCCAATGTGGCGATCTGGCTTTGAGTCGATTCGATAACAAATGACGAAAACGGACGGATTTCTCAGGTTTTTACTACATATGAACACTTTTCACATACTCCCATGCAACTTGGATGCTAGTCCTCCTTTCATGCAGAATCTTAAGGTCCTAGCTCATGTCCAAGGCACCAAAGCCAGCTAAAAAGTCAATAATCGATACCTATACTTGAATTGTACTACTTCTTACTGGCTATTACATCAACTTAGAAGCTTCATGTGTGTTCTACTATGGTGCTTTTAGTGTCTCCGCATACCGCAGCACGCGACATAGCTTTGCCGACGATAACTGCAACCGTTTCATAGAGAAGAGCGGCCAATGTGACGATCTGGCTTTAAGTCGAATCGAGAACAAAAGACGAAAACGGACGGATTTCTCAGGTTTTTACTACATATGAACACTTTTCACATTCTCCCATGCAACTCGGCTGCTAGACCTCCTTTCATGCTGAATCTTAAGGTCCTAGCTCATGTCAAGGCACCAAAGCCAGCTAAAAAGGCAATGATCGATAACTAAAACTTGTATTGTACTACTTCTTACTGGCAATTACATCAACTTAGATGGTTCATCTGTGTATTACTATGGTGCTTTTAGTGTCTCCGGATACCGCAACACGCGACATAGCTTAGTAGACGATAAGTACAACCGTTTCAGGGAGAAGAGCGGCCAATGTGACGATCTGGCTTTAAGTCGATTCGATAACAAATCACGAAAACGGACGGATTTCTCAGGTTTTTACTACATGTGAACACTTTTCACATTCTCCCGTGCAACTCGGCTGCTAGTCCTCCTTTCACGCAGAATCTTAAGGTCCTAGCTCATGTCCAAGGCACCAAAGCCAGCTAAAAAATCAATAATCGATACCTAAAACTTGAATTGTACTACTTCTTACTGGCTATTACATCAACTTAGAAGGTTCATCCCTTATTCTTCTATGGTGCTTTTGGTGTCTCCGCATACCGCAGCACGCGACATAGCTTTGCAGACGATAAGTACAACCGTTTCAGAGAGAAGAGCGGCCAATGTGACGATCTGGCTTTGTGTCGATTCGATAACAAATGACGAACTCGAACGGATTTCTTAGGTTTGTACTACATATGAACACTTTTCACATTCTCCCGTGCAACTCGGCTGCTAGTCCTCCTTTCATGCAGATTCTTATGGTCCTAGCTCATGTCCAAGGCACCAAAGCCAGCTAAAAAGTCAATAATCGATACCTAAAACTTGAATTGTACTACTTCTTACTGGCTATTACATCAACTTAGAAGGTTCATCTGTATTCTTCTATGGTGCTTTTAGTGTCTCCGCATACCGCAGCACGCGAAATAGCTTTGCAGACGATAAGTACAACCGTTTCAGAGAGAAGAGCGGCCAATGTGACGATCTGGCTTTGTGTCGATTCGATAACAAATGACGAACACGAACGGATTTCTTAGGTTTGTGCTACATATGAACACTTTTCACATTCTCCCGTGCAACTCGGCTGCTAGTCCTCCTTTCATGCAGATTCTTATGGTCCTAGCTCATGTCCAAGGCACCAAAGCCAGCTAAAAAGTCAATAATCGATACCTAAAACTTAAATTGTACTACATCTTACTGGCTATTACATCAACATAGACGTTTCATCTGTGTTCTACTATGGTGCTTTTAGTGTCTCCGCATACCGCAGCACGCGACATAGCTTTGCAGACGATAAGTACAACCGTTTCAGGGAGAAGAGCGGCCTATGTGACGATCTGGTTTTTAAGTCGATTCGATAACAAATGACGAAAACGGACGGATTTCTCAGGTTTTTACTACATATCAACACCTTTCACATTCTCCCATGACCTCGGCTGCTAGTCCTCCTTTCATGCAGAATCTTAAGGTCCTAGCTCATGTCCAAGGCACCAAAGCCAGCTAAAAAGTCAATAATCGATACCTAACACTTGAATTGTACTACTTCTTACTGGCTATTACATCAACTTAGAAGCTTCATCTGTGTTCTACTATGGTGCTTTTAGTGTCTCCGCATACCGCAACACGCGACATAGCTTTGCAGACGATAAGTACAACCGTTTCAGGGAGAAGAGCTGCCAATGTGACGATCTGGCTTTAAGGCGATTCGATAACAAATGACGAAAACGGACATGTTTCTCAGGTTTTTACTACATATGAACACTTTTCACATTCTCCCGTGCAACTCGGCTGCTAGTCCTCCTTTCATGCAGAATCTTAAGGTCCTAGCTCATGTCCAAGGCACCAAAGCCAGCTAAAAAGTCAATAATCGATACCTAAAACTTAAATTGTACTACTTCTTACTGGCTATTACTTCAACTTAGAAACTTCATCTGTGTACTACTATATTGATTTTAGTGTCTCCGGATACCGCAGCAAGCGACATAGCTTTGCAGACGATAAGTACAACCGTTTCAGGGAGAAGAGCGGCCAATGTGACGATCTGGCTTTAAGGCGATTCGATAACAAATGACGAAAACGGACGGGTTTCTCAGGTTTTTACTACATATGAACACTTTTCACGTTCTCCCGTGCAACTCGGCTGCTAGTCCTCCTTTCATGCAGAATCTTAAGGTCCTAGCTCATGTCCAAGGCACCAAAGCCAGCTAAAAAGTCAATAATCGATACCTAAAACTTGAATTGTACTACCTCTTACTGGCTATTACATCAACTTAGAAGTTTCATCTGTGTTCTACTATGGTGCTTTTAGTGTCTCCGCATACCGCAGCACGCGACATAGCTTTGCAGACGATAAGTACAACCGTTTCAGGGAGAAGAGCGGCCTATGTGACGATCTGGTTTTTAAGTCGATTCGATAACAAATGACGAAAACGGACGGATTTCTCAGGTTTTTACTACATATGAACACTTTTCACATTCTCCCGTGCAACTCGGCTGCTAGTCCTCCTTTCATGCAGAATCTTAAGGTCCTAGCTCATGTCCAAGGCACCAAAGCCAGCTAAAAAGTCAATAATCGATACCTAACACTTGAATTGTACTACTTCTTACTGGCTATTACATCAACTTAGAAGCTTCATCTGTGTTCTACTATGGTGCTTTTAGTGTCTCCGCATACCGCAACACGCGACATAGCTTTGCAGACGATAAGTACAACCGTTTCAGGGAGAAGAGCTGCCAATGTGACGATCTGGCTTTAAGGCGATTCGATAACAAATGACGAAAACGGACATGTTTCTCAGGTTTTTACTACATATGAACACTTTTCACATTCTCCCCTGCAACTCGGCTGCTAGTCCTCCTTTCATGCAGAATCTTAAGGTCCTAGCTCATGTCCAAGGCACCAAAGCCAGCTAAAAAGTCAATAATCGATACCTAAAACTTAAATTGTACTACTTCTTACTGGCTATTACTTCAACTTAGAAACTTCATCTGTGTACTACTATATTGATTTTAGTGTCTCCGGATACCGCAGCACGCGACATAGCTTTGCAGACGATAAGTACAACCGTTTCAGGGAGAAGAGCGGCCAATGTGACCATAAGGCTTTAAGGCGATTCGATAACAAATGACGAAAACGGACGGGTTTCTCAGGTTTTTACTACATATGAACACTTTTCACATTCTCCCGTGCAACTCGGCTGCT
The DNA here is from genome assembly GCF_023897955.1 of Schistocerca gregaria. Classification (NCBI taxonomy): domain Eukaryota; kingdom Metazoa; phylum Arthropoda; class Insecta; order Orthoptera; family Acrididae; genus Schistocerca; species Schistocerca gregaria. The sequence goes on along the minus strand of NW_026061908.1, from coordinate 351,892 downwards.
AGTCCTCCTTTCATGCAGAATCTTAAGGTCCTAGCTCATGTCCAAGGCACCAAAGCCAGCTAAAAATTCAATAATCGATACCTAAAACTTCAATTCTACTACTTCTTACTGGCTATTACATCAACTTAGAAGGTTCATCCCTTATTCTTCTATGGTGCTTTTAGTGTCTCCGCATACCGCAGCACGCGACATAGCTTTGCAGACGATAAGTACAACCGTTTCAGAGAGAAGAGCGGCCAATGTGACGATCTGGCTTTGGTCGATTCGATAACAAATGACGAACACGGACGGATTTCTTAGGTTTGTGCTACATATGAACACTTTTCACATTCTCCCGTGCAACTCGGCTGCTAGTCCTCCTTTCATGCAGATTCTTATGGTCCTAGCTCAAGTCCAAGGCACCAAAGCCAGCTAAAAAGTCAATAATCGATACCTAAAACTTAAATTGTACTACATCTTACTGGCTATTACATCAACTTCGAAGTTTCATCTGTGTTCTACTATGGTGCTTTTAGTGTCTCCGCATACCGCAGCACGCGACATAGCTTTGCAGACGATAAGTACAACCGTTTCAGAGAGAAGAGCGGCCAATGTGATTATCTGGCTTTAAGTCGATTCATATAACAAGTGACGAAAACGGACGTATTTCTCAGGTTTTTACTACATATGAACACCTTTCACATTCTCCCATGAACTCGGCTGCTAGTCCTCCTCTCATGCAGAATCTTAAGGTCCTAGCTCATGTCGAAGGCACCAAAGCCAGCTAAAAAGTCAATAATCGATACCTAAAACTTAAATTGTACTACTTCTTACTGGCTATTACTTCAACTTAGAAACTTCATCTGTGTACTACTATATTGATTTTAGTGTCTCCGGATACCGCAGCACGCGACATAGCTTTGCAGACGATAAGTACAACCGTTTCAGGGAGAAGAGCTGCCAATGTGACGATCTGGCTTTAAGGCGATTCGATAACAAATGACGAAAACGGACATGTTTCTCAGGTTTTTACTACATATGAACACTTTTCACATTCTCCCGTGCAACTCGGCTGCTAGTCCTCCTTTCATGCAGAATCTTAAGGTCCTAGCTCATGTCCAAGGCACCAAAGCCAGCTAAAAAGTCAATAATCGATACCTAAAACTTAAATTGTACTACTTCTTACTGGCTATTACTTCAACTTAGAAACTTCATCTGTATACTACTATATTGATTTTAGTGTCTCCGGATACCGCAGCACGCGACATAGCTTTGCAGACGATAAGTACAACCGTTTCAGAGAGAAGAGCGGCCAATGTGACGATCTGGCTTTGGTCGATTCGATAACAAATGACGAACACGGACGGATTTCTTAGGTTTGTGCTACATATGAACACTTTTCACATTCTCCCGTGCAACTCGGCTGCTAGTCCTCCTTTCATGCAGATTCTTATGGTCCTAGCTCATGTCCAAGGCACCAAAGCCAGCTAAAAAGTCAATAATCGATACCTAAAACTTAAATTGTACTACATCTTACTGGCTATTACATCAACTTCGAAGTTTCATCTGTGTTCTTCTATGGTGCTTTTAGTGTCTCCGCATACCGCAGCACGCGACATAGCTTTGCAGACGATAAGTACAACCGTTTCAGAGAGAAGAGCGGCCAATGTGATTATCTGGCTTTAGGTCGATTCATATAACAAGTGACGAAAACGGACGGATTTCTCAGGTTTTTACTACATATGAACACCTTTCACATTCTCCCATGAACTCGGCTGCTAGTCCTCCTCTCATGCAGAATCTTAAGGTCCTAGCTCATGTCCAAGGCACCAAAGCCAGCTAAAAAGTCAATAATCGATACCTAAAACTTAAATTGTACTACTTCTTACTGGCTATTACTTCAACTTAGAAACTTCATCTGTGTACTACTATATTGATTTTAGTGTCTCCGGATACCGCAGCACGCGACATAGCTTTGCAGACGATAAGTACAACCGTTTCAGGGAGAAGAGCTGCCAATGTGACGATCTGGCTTTAAGGCGATTCGATAACAAATGACGAAAACGGACATGTTTCTCAGGTTTTTACTACATATGAACACTTTTCACATTCTCCCGTGCAACTCGGCTGCTAGTCCTCCTTTCATGCAGAATCTTAAGGTCCTAGCTCATGTCCAAGGCACCAAAGCCAGCTAAAAAGTCAATAATCGATACCTAAAACTTAAATTGTACTACTTCTTACTGGCTATTACTTCAACTTAGAAACTTCATCTGTGTACTACTATATTGATTTTAGTGTCTCCGGATACCGCAGCACGCGACATAGCTTTGCAGACGATAAGTACAACCGTTTCAGGGAGAAGAGCGGCCAATGTGACGATAAGGCTTTAAGGCGATTCGATAACAAATGACGAAAACGGACGGGTTTCTCAGGTTTTTACTACATATGAACACTTTTCACATTCTCCCGTGCAACTCGGCTGCTAGTCCTCCTTTCATGCAGAATCTTAAGGTCCTAGCTCATGTCCAAGGCACCAAAGCCAGCTAAAAAGTCAATAATCGATACCTAAAACTTGAATTGTACTACCTCTTACTGGCTATTACATCAACTTAGAAGTTTCATCTGTGTTCTACTATGGTGCTTTTAGTGTCTCCGCATACCGCAGCACGCGACATAGCTTTGCAGACGATAAGTACAACCGTTTCAGGGAGAAGAGCGGCCTATGTGACGATCTGGTTTTAAGTCGATTCGATAACAAATGACGAAAACGGACGGATTTCTCAGGTTTTTACTACATATGAACACTTTTCACATTCTCCCGTGCAACTCGGCTGCTAGTCCTCCTTTCATGCAGAATCTTAAGGTCCTAGCTCATGTCCAAGGCACCAAAGCCAGCTAAAAAGTCAATAATCGATACCTAAAACTTGAATTGTACTACTTCTTACTGGCTATTACATCAACTTAGAAGCTTCATCTGTGTTCTACTATGGTGCTTTTAGTGTCTCCGCATACCGCAACACGCGACATAGCTTTGCAGACGATAAGGACAACCGTTTCAGGGAGAAGAGCGGCCAATGTGACGATCTGGCTTTGAGTCGTTTCGTTAACAAATGACGAAAACGGACGGATTTCTCAGGTTTTTACTACATATGAACTCTTTTCACATTCTCCCATGCAACTCGGCTGCTATTCCTCCTTTCATGCAGAATCTTAAGGTCCTAGCTCATGTCAAAGGCACCAAAGCCAGCTAAAAAGTCAATAATCGATACCTTAAACGTGAATTGTACTACTTCTTACTGGCTATTACATCAACTTAGAAGCTTCATGTGTTCTACTATGGTGCTTTTAGTGTCTCCGCATACCGCAGCACGCGATATAGCTTTGCAGACGATAAGTACAACCGTTTCAGAGAGAAGAGGGGCCAATGTGATTATCTGGCTTTAAGTCGATTCTATAACAAGTGACGAAAACGGACGGATTTCTCAGGTTTTTACTACATATGAACACCTTTCACATTCTCCCATGAACTCGGCTGCTAGTCCTCCTTTCATGCAGAATCTTAAGGTCCTAGCTCATGTCCAAGGCACCAAAGCCAGCTAAAAAGTCAATAATCGATACCTAAAACTTCAATTGTACTACTTCTTACTGGCTATTACATCAACTTAGAAGGTTCATCCCTTATTCTTCTATGGTGCTTTTAGTGTCTCCGCATACCGCAGCACGCGACATAGCTCTGCAGACGATAAGTACAACCGTTTCAGAGAGAAGAGCGGCCAATGTGACGATCTGGCTTTGTGTCGATTCGATAACAAATGACGAACTCGAACGGATTTCTTAGGTTTGTGCTACATATGAACACTTTTCACATTCTCCCGTGCAACTCGGCTGCTAGTCCTCCTTTCATGCAGATTCTTATGGTCCTAGCTCATGTCCAAGGCACCAAAGCCAGCTAAAAAGTCAATAATCGATACCTAAAACTTAAATTGTACTACATCTTACTGGCTATTACATCAACTTAGAAGTTTCATCTGTGTTCTACTATGGTGCTTTTAGTGTCTCCGCATACCGCAGCACGCGACATAGCTTTGCAGACGATAAGTACAACCGTTTCAGAGAGAAGAGCGGCCAATGTGATTATCTGGCTTTAAGTCGATTCATATAACAAGTGACGAAAACGGACGGATTTCTCAGGTTTTTACTACATATGAACACCTTTCACATTCTCCCATGAACTCGGCTGCTAGTCCTCCTTTCATGCAGAATCTTAAGGTCCTAGCTCATGTCCAAGGCACCAAAGCCAGCTAAAAAGTCAATAATCGATACCTAAAACTTAAATTGTACTACTTCTTACTGGCTATTACTTCAACTTAGAAACTTCATCTGTGTACTACTATATTGATTTTAGTGTCTCCGGATACCGCAGCACGCGACATAGCTTTGCAGACGATAAGTACAACCGTTTCAGGGAGAAGAGCTGCCAATGTGACGATCTGGCTTTAAGGCGATTCGATAACAAATGACGAAAACGGACATGTTTCTCAGGTTTTTACTACATATGAACACTTTTCACATTCTCCCGTGCAACTCGGCTGCTAGTCCTCCTTTCATGCAGAATCTTAAGGTCCTAGCTCATGTCCAAGGCACCAAAGAGAGCTAAAAAGTCAATAATCGATACCTAAAACTTGAATTGTACTACCTCTTACTGGCTATTACATCAACTTAGAAGTTTCATCTGTGTTCTACTATGGTGCTTTTAGTGTCTCCGCATACCGCAGCACGCGACATAGCGTTGCAGACGATAAGTACAACCGTTTCAGGGAGAAGAGCGGCCAATGTGACGATCTGGCTTTAAGTCGATTCGATAACAAATTACGAAAACGGACGGATTTCTCAGGTTTTTATTACATATGAACACTTTTCACATTCTCCCGTGCAACTCGGCTGCTAGTCCTCCTTTCATGCAGAATCTTAAGGTCCTAGCTCATGTCCAAGGCACCAAAGCCAGCTAAAAAGTCAATAATCGATACCTAAAACTTGAATTGTACTACTTCTTACTGGCTATTACTTCAACTTAAAAGCTTCATCTGTGTTCTACTATGGTGCTTTTTGTGTCTCCGCATACCGGAACACGAGACATAGCTTTGCAGACGATAAGTACAACCGTTTCAGAGAGAAGAGCAGCCAATGTGGCGATCTGGCTTTGAGTCGATTCGATAACAAATGACGAAAACGGACGGATTTCTCAGGTTTTTACTACATATGAACACTTTTCACATACTCCCATGCAACTTGGCTGCTAGTCCTCCTTTCATGCAGAATCTTAAGGTCCTAGCTCATGTCCAAGGCACCAAAGCCAGCTAAAAAGTCAATAATCGATACCTATACTTGAATTGTACTACTTCTTACTGGCTATTACATCAACTTAGAAGCTTCATGTGTGTTCTACTATGGTGCTTTTAGTGTCTCCGCATACCGCAGCACGCGACATAGCTTTGCCGACGATAAGTACAGCCGTTTCATAGAGAAGAGCGGCCAATGTGGCGATCTGGCTTTAAGCCGAATCGAGAACAAAAGACGAAAACGGACGGATTTCTCAGGTTTTTACTACATATGAACACTTTTCACATTCTCCCATGCAACTCGGCTGCTAGACCTCCTTTCATGCAGAATCTTAAGGTCCTAGCTCATGTCAAGTCACCAAAGCCAGCTAAAAAGGCAATGATCGATAACTAAAACTTGTATTGTACTACTTCTTACTGGCAATTACATCAACTTAGAAGGTTCATCTGTGTATTACTATGGTGCATTTAGTGTCTCCGGATACCGCAACACGCGACATAGCTTAGCAGACGATAAGTACAACCGTTTCAGGGAGAAGAGCGGCCAATGTGACGATCTGGCTTTAAGTCGATTCGATAACAAATCACGAAAACGGACGGATTTCTCAGGTTTTTACTACATGTGAACACTTTTCACATTCTCCCGTGCAACTCGGCTGCTAGTCCTCCTTTCACGCAGAATCTTAAGGTCCTAGCTCATGTCCAAGGCACCAAAGCCAGCTAAAAAATCAATAATCGATACCTAAAACTTGAATTGTACTACTTCTTACTGGCTATTACATCAACTTTGAGGCTTCATCTGTGTTCTACTATGGCGCTTTTAGTGTCTCCACATACCGCAGCACGCGACATAGCTTTGCAGACGATAAGTACGACCGTTTCAGAGAGAAGAGCGGCCATTGTGACGATCTCGCTTTGGTCGATTCGATAACAAATGACGAAAATGGACGGATTTCTTAGGTTTGTGCTACATATGAACACTTTTCACATTCTCCCATGCAACTCGGCAGCTAGTCCTCCTTCCATGCAGATTCTTATGGTCCTAGCTCATGTCCAAGGCACCAAAGCCAGCTAAAAAGTCAATAATCGATACCTAAAACTTAAATTGTACTACATCTTACTGGCTATTACATCAACTTAGAAGTTTCAACTGTGTTCTACTATGGTGCTTTTAGTGTCTCCGCATACCGCAGCACGCGACATAGCTTTGCAGACGATAAGTACAACCGTTTCAGAGAGAAGAGCGGCCAATGTGATTATCTGGCTTTAAGTCGATTCTATAACAAGTGACGAAAACGGACGGATTTCTCAGGTTTTTACTACATATGAACACATTTCACATTCTCCCATGAACTCGGCTGCTAGTCCTCCTTTAATGCAGAATCTTAAGGTCCTAGCTCATGTCCAAGGCACCAAAGCCAGCAAAAAAGTCAATAATCGATACCTAAAACTTAAATTGTACTACTTCTTACTGGCTATTACTTCAACTTAGAAACTTCATCTGTGTACTACTATATTGATTTTAGTGTCCCCGGATACCGCAGCACGCGACATAGCTTTGCAGACGATAAGTACAACCGTTTCAGGGAGAAGAGCGGTCAATGTGACGATCTGGCTTTAAGTCGATTCGATAACAAATGACGAAAACGGACGGATTTCTCAGGTTTTTACTACATATGAACACTTTTCACATTCTCCCGTGCAACTCGGCTGCTAGTCCTCCTTTCATGCAGAATCTTAAGGTCGTAGCTCATGTCCAAGGCACCAAAGCCAGCTAAAAAGTCAATAATCGATACCTATACTTGAATTGTACTACTTCTTACTGGCTATTACATCAACTTAGAAGGTTCATCTGTGTATTACTATGGTGCTTTTAGTGTCTCCGGATACCGCAACACGCGACATAGCTTAGCAGACGATAAGTACAACCGTTTCAGGGAGAAGAGCGGCCAATGTGACGATCTGGCTTTAAGTCGATTCGATAACAAATCACGAAAACGGACGGATTTCTCAGGTTTTTACTACATGTGAACACTTTTCACATTCTCCCGTGCAACTCGGCTGCTAGTCCTATATTCACGCAGAATCTTAAGGTCCTAGCTCATGTCCAAGGCACCAAAGCCAGCTAAAAAATCAATAATCGATACCTAAAACTTGAATTGTACTACTTCTTACTGGCTATTACATCAACTTAGAGGCGTCATCTGTGTTCTACTATGGCGCTTTTAGTGTCTCCACATACCGCAGCACGCGACATAGCTTTGCAGACGATAAGTACGACCGTTTCAGAGAGAAGAGCGGCCAATGTGACGATCTGGCTCTAAGTCGATTCGATAACAAATGACGAAAACGGACGTATTTCTCAGGTTTTTACTACATATGAATACTTTTCACATTCTCCCGTGCAACTCGGCTGCTAGTCCTCCTTTCATGCAGAATCTTACGGTCCTAGCTCATGTTTAAGGCACCAAAGCCAGCTAAAAAGTCAATAATCTATACCTAAAACATGAATTGTACTACTTCTTATTGGCTATTACATCAACTTAAAAGCTTCAACTGTGTTCTACTATGGTGCTTTTAGTGCCTCCGCATACGGCAACACGCGACATATCTTTGCAGACGATAAGGACAACCGTTTCAGAGAGAAGAGCGGCCAATGTGACGATCTGGCTTTGTGTCGATTCGTTAACAAATGACGAAAACGGACGGATTTCTCAGGTTTTTACTACATATGAACTCTTTTCACATTCTCCCATGCAACTCGGCCGCTAGTCCTCCTTTCATGCAGAATCTTAAGGTCCTAGCTCATGTCAAAGGCACCAAAGCCAGCTAAAAAGTCAATAAACGATACCTAAAACGTGAATTGTACTACTTCTTACTGGTTATTACATCAACTTAGAAGCTTCATGTGTAATCTACTATTGTGCTTTTAGTGTCTCCGCACACCGCTGCACGCGACATAGCTTTGCAGACGATAAGTACAACCGTTTCAGAGAGAAGAGCGGCCAACGTGACGATCTGGCTTTAAGTCCATTCGAAAACAAATGACGAAAACGGACGGATTTCAAAGGTTTTTACTACATATGAACACTTTTCACATTCTCCCGTGCAACTCGGCTGCTAGTCCTCCTTTCATGCAGAATCATAAGGTCCTAGCTCATGTCCAAGGCACCAAAGCCAGCTAAAAAGTCAATAATCGATACCTAAAACTTGAATTGTACTACTTCTTACTGGCTATTACATCAACTTAGAAGGTTCATCTGTATTCTTCTATGGTGCTCTTAGTGTCTCCGCATACCGCAGCACGCGAAATAGCTTTGCAGACGATAAGTACAACCGTTTCAGAGAGAAGAGCGGCCAACGTGACGATCTGGCTTTAAGTCGATTAGACAACAAATGACGAAAACGGACGGATTTCTCAGGTTTTATTACATATGAACACTTTTCACATTCTCCCATGAACTCGGCTGCTAGTCCTCCTTTCATGCAGAATCTTAAGGTCCTAGCTCATGTCCAAGGCACCAAAGCCAGCTAAAAAGTCAATAATCGATACCTAAAACTTAAATTGTACTACTTCTTACTTGCTATTACTTCAACTTAGAAGCTTCATCTGTGTACTACTATATTGATTTTAGTGTCTCCGGATACCGCAGCACGCGACATAGCTTTGCAGACGATAAGTACAACCGTTTCAGACAGAAGAGCGGCCAATGCTGCGATCTGACTTTAAGTCGCTTCGATAACAAATGACGAATACGGACGGATTTCTCAGGTTTTTACTACATATGAACACTTTTCACATTCTCCCGTGCAACTCGGCTGCTAATCCTCCTTTCATGCAGAATCTTAAGGTCCTAGCTCAAGTCCAAGGCACCAAAGCCAGCTAAAAAGTCAATAATCGATACCTAAAACTTTAATTGTACTACCTCTTACTGGCTATTACATCAACTTAGAAGTTTCATCTGTGTTCTACTATGGTGCTTTTAGTGTCTCCTCATACCGCAGCACGCGACATAGCTTTGCAGACGATAAGTACAACCGTTTCAGGGAGAAGAGCGTCCAATGTGACGATCTGGCTTTAAGTCGATTCCATAACAAATGACGAAAACGGACGGATTTCAAAGGTTTTTACTACATATGAACACTTTTCACATTCTCCCGAGCAACTCAGCTGTTAGTCCTCCTTTCATGCAGAATAATAAGGTCCTAGCTCATGTCCAAGGCACCAAAGCCAGCTAAAGAGTCAATAATCGATACCTAAAACTTGAATTGTACTACTTCTTACTGGCTATTACATCAACTTAGAAGGTTCATCTGTATTCTTCTATGGTGCTTTTGATGTCTCCGCATACCGCAGCACGCGAAATAGCTTTGCAGACGATAAGTACAACCGTTTCAGAGAGAAGAACGGCCAATGTGACGATCTGGCTTTAAGTCGATTCGATAACAAATGACGAACATGGACGGATTTCTTAGGTTTGTGCTAAATATGAACACTTTTCACATTCTCCCGTGCAACTCGGCTGCTAGTCCTCCTTTCATGCAGATTCTTAAGGTCGTAGCTCGTGTCCAAAGCACCAAAGCAAGCTAAAAAGTCAATAATCGATACCTAAAACTTAAATTGAACTACTTCTTACTGGCTATTACTTCAACTTAGAAACTTTATCTGTGTACTACTATATTGATTTTAGTATCTCCGGATACCGCAGCACGCGACATAGCTTTGCAGACGATAAGTACAACCGTTTCAGGGAGAAGAGCGGCCAATGTGACGATCTGGCTTTAAGTCAGTTCGATAACAAATGACGAAAACGGACGGGTTTCTCAGGTTTTTACTACATATAAACACTTTTCACATTCTCCCGTGCAACTCGGCTGCTAGTCCTCCTTTCATGCAGAATCTTAAGGTCCTAGCTCATGTCCAAGGCACCAAAGCCAGCTAAAAAGTTAATAATCGATACCTAAAACTTGAATTGTACTACTTCTTACGGGCTATTACATCAACTTAGAAGGTTCATCTGTGTTCTACTATTGTGCTTTTAGTGTCTCCGGATACCGCAACACGCGACATAGCTTAGCAGACGATAAGTACAACCGTTTCAGGGAGAAGAGCGGCCAATGTGACGATCTGGCTTTAAGTCGATTCGATAACAAATCACGAAAACGGACGGATTGCTCAGGTTTTTACTACATGTGAACACTTTTCACATTCTCCCGTGCAACTCGGCTGCTAGTCCTATATTCACGCAGAATCTTAAGGTCCTAGCTCATGTCCAAGGCACCAAAGCCAGCTAAAAAATCAATAATCGATACCTAAAACTTGAATTGTACTACTTCTTACTGGCTATTACATCAACTTAGAGGCGTCATCTGTGTTCTACTATGGCGCTTTTAGTGTCTCCACATACCGCAGCACGCGACATAGCTTTGCAGACGATAAGTACGACCGTTTCAGAGAGAAGAGCGGCCAATGTGACGATCTGGCTCTAAGTCGATTCGATAACAAATGACGAAAACGGACGTATTTCTCAGGTTTTTACTACATATGAATACTTTTCACATTCTCCCGTGCAACTCGGCTGCTAGTCCTCCTTTCATTCAGAATCTTAATGTCCTAGCTAATGTCCAAGGCACTAAAGCCAGCTAAAAAGTCAATAATCGATACCTAAAACTTGAATTGTACTACTTCTTACTTGCCATTACATCCACTTAGAAGCTTCTTCATCTGTGTCCTACTATGGTGCTTTTAGTGTCTCCGAATACCGCAGCACGCGACATAGCTTTGCAGACGATAAGTACAACCGTTTCAGGCAGAAGAGCGGCCAATGTGACGATCTGGCTTTGAGTCGATTCGATAACAAATGACGAAAACGGACGGATTTCCTATGTTTTTACTACATATGAACACTTTTCACATTCTCCCGTGCAACTCGGCTGCTAGTCCTCCTTTCATGCAGAATCTTAAGGTCCTAGCTCATGTCCAAGGCACCAAAGCCAGCTAAAAAGTCAATAATCGATACCTAAAACTTGAATTGTACTACCTCTTACTGGCTATTACATCAACTTAGAAGTTTCATCTGTGTCCTACTATGGTGCTTTTAGTGTCTCCGAATACCGCAGCACGAGACATAGCTTTGCAGACGATAAGTACAACCGTTTCAGAGAGAAGAGCGGCCAATGTGGCGATCTGGCTTTGAGTCGATTCGATAACAAATGACGAAAACGGACGGATTTCTCAGGTTTTTACTACATATGAACACTTTTCACATACTCCCATGCAACGCGGCTGCTAGTCCTCCTTTCATGCAGAATCTTAAGGTCCTAGCTCATGTCCAAGGCACCAAAGCCAGCTAAAAAGTCAATAATCGATACCTATACTTGAATTGTACTACTTCTTACTGGCTATTACATCAACTTAGAAGGTTCATCTGTGTATTACTATGGTGCTTTTAGTGTCTCCGGATACCGCAACACGCGACATAGCTTAGCAGACGATAAGTACAACCGTTTCAGGGAGAAGAGCGGCCAATGTGACGATCTGGCTTTAAGTCGATTCGATAACAAATCACGAACACGGACGGATTTCTCAGGTTTTTACTACATGTGAACACTTTTCACATTCTCCCGTGCAACTCGGCTGCTAGTCCTATATTCACGCAGAATCTTAAGGTCCTAGCTCATGTCCAAGGCACCAAAGCCAGCTAAAAAATCAATAATCGATACCTAAAACTTGAATTGTACTACTTCTTACTGGCTATTACATCAACTTAGAGGCGTCATCTGTGTTCTACTATGGCGCTTTTAGTGTCTCCACATACCGCAGCACGCGACATAGCTTTGCAGACGATAAGTACGACCGTTTCAGAGAGAAGAGCGGCCAATGTGACGATTTGGCTCTAAGTCGATTCGATAACAAATGACGAAAACGGACGTATTTCTCAGGTTTTTACTACATATGAATACTTTTCACATTCTCCCGTGCAACTCGGCTGCTAGTCCTCCTTTCATTCAGAATCTTAATGTCCTAGCTCATGTCCAAGGCACCAAAGCCAGCTAAAAAGTCAATAATCGATACCTAAAACTTGAATTGTACTACTTCTTACTTGCTATTACATCAACTTAGAAGCTTTATCTGTGTCCTACTATGGTGCTTTTAGTGTCTCCGAATACCGCAGCACACGACATAGCTTTGCAGACGATAAGTACAACCGTTTCAGGCAGAAGAGCGGCCAATGTGACGATCTGGCTTTGAGTCGATTCGATAACAAATGACGAAAACGGACGGATTTCCTATGTTTTTACTACATATGAACACTTTTCACATTCTCCCGTGCAACTCGGCTGCTAGTCCTCCTTTCATGCAGAATCTTACGGTCCTAGCTCATGTTTAAGGCACCAAAGCCAGCTAAAAAGTCAATAATCTATACCTAAAACTTGAATTGTACTACTTCTTATTGGCTATTACATCAACTTAAAAGCTTCATCTGTGTTCTACTATGGTGCTTTTAGTGCCTCCGCATACGGCAACACGCGACATATCTTTGCAGACGGTAAGGACAACCGTTTCAGAGAGAAGAGCGGCCAATGTGACGATCTGGCTTTGTGTCGATTCGTTAACAAATGACGAAAACGGACGGATTTCTCAGGTTTTTACTACATATGAACTCTTTTCACATTCTCCCATGCAACTCGGCCGCTAGTCCTCCTTTCATGCAGAATCTTAAGGTCCTAGCTCATGTCAAAGGCACCAAAGCCAGCTAAAAAGTCAATAAACGATACCTAAAACGTGAATTGTACTACTTCTTACTGGTTATTACATCAACTTAGAAGCTTCACGTGTAATCTACTATTGTGCTTTTAGTGTCTCCGCACACCGCTGCACGCGACATAGCTTTGCAGACGATAAGTACAACCGTTTCAGAGAGAAGAGCGGCCAACGTGACGATCTGGCTTTAAGTCCATTCGAAAACAAATGACGAAAACGGACGGATTTCAAAGGTTTTTACTACATATGAACACTTTTCACATTCTCCCGTGCAACTCGGCTGCTAGTCCTCCTTTCATGCAGAATCATAAGGTCCTAGCTCATGTCCAAGGCACCAAAGCCAGCTAAAAAGTCAATAATCGATACCTAAAACTTTAATTGTACTACTTCTTACTGGCTATTACATCAACTTAGAAGGTTCATCTGTATTCTTCTATGGTGCTCTTAGTGTCTCCGCATACCGCAGCACGCGAAATAGCTTTGCAGACGATAAGTACAACCGTTTCAGAGAGAAGAGCGGCCAACGTGACGATCTGGCTTTAAGTCGATTCGACAACAAATGACGAAAACGGACGGATTTCTCAGGTTTTTACTATATATGAACACTTTTCACATTCTCCCATGAACTCGGCTGCTAGTCCTCCTTTCATGCAGAATCTTAAGGTCCTAGCTCATGTCCAAGGCACCAAAGCCAGCTAAAAAGTCAATAATCGATACCTAAAACTTAAATTGTACTACTTCTTACTTGCTATTACTTCAACTTAGAAGCTTCATCTGTGTACTACTATATTGATTTTAGTGTCTCCGGATACCGCAGCACGCGACATAGCTTTGCAGACGATAAGTACAACCGTTTCAGACAGAAGAGCGGCCAATGCTGCGATCTGACTTTAAGTCGCTTCGATAACAAATGACGAAAACGGACGGATTTCAAAGGTTTTTACTACATATGAACACTTTTCACATTCTCCCGTGCAACTCGGCTGCTAATCCTCGTTTCATGCAGAATCTTAAGGTCCTAGCTCAAGTCCAAGGCACCAAAGCCAGCTAAAGAGTCAATAATCGATACCTAAAACTTGAATTGTACTACTTCTTACTGGCTATTACATCAACTTAGAAGGTTCATCTGTATTCTTCTATGGTGCTTTTGATGTCTCCGCATACCGCAGCACGCGAAATAGCTTTGCAGACGATAAGTACAACCGTTTCAGAGAGAAGAACGGCCAATGTGACGATCTGGCTTTAAGTCGATTCGATAACAAATGACGAACATGGACGGATTTCTTAGGTTTGTGCTAAATATGAACACTTTTCACATTCTCCCGTGCAACTCGGCTGCTAGTCCTCCTTTCATGCAGATTCTTAAGGTCGTAGCTCGTGTCCAAAGCACCAAAGCAAGCTAAAAAGTCAATAATCGATACCTAAAACTTAAATTGAACTACTTCTTACTGGCTATTACTTCAACTTAGAAACTTTATCTGTGTACTACTATATTGATTTTAGTGTCTCCGGATACCGCAGCACGCGACATAGCTTTGCAGACGATAAGTACAACCGTTTCAGGGAGAAGAGCGGCCAATGTGACGATCTGGCTTTAAGTCAGTTCGATAACAAATGACGAAAACGGACGGGTTTCTCAGGTTTTTACTACATATAAACACTTTTCACATTCTCCCGTGCAACTCGGCTGCTAGTCCTCCTTTCATGCAGAATCTTAAGGTCCTAGCTCATGTCCAAGGCACCAAAGCCAGCTAAAAAGTCAATAATCGATACCTAAAACTTGAATTGTGCTACTTCTTACTGGCTATTACATCAACTTAGAAGGTTCATCTGTGTTCTACTATTGTGCTTTTAGTGTCTCCGGATACCGCAACACGCGACATAGCTTAGCAGACGATAAGTACAACCGTTTCAGGGAGAAGAGCGGCCAATGTGACGATCTGGCTTTAAGTCGATTCGATAACAAATCACGAAAACGGACGGATTTCTCAGGTTTTTACTACATGTGAACACTTTTCACATTCTCCCGTGCAACTCGGCTGCTAGTCCTATATTCACGCAGAATCTTAAGGTCCTAGCTCATGTCCAAGGCACCAAAGCCAGCTAAAAAATCAATAATCGATACCTAAAACTTGAATTGTACTACTTCTTACTGGCTATTACATCAACTTAGAGGCGTCATCTGTGTTCTACTATGGCGCTTTTAGTGTCTCCACATACCGCAGCACGCGACATAGCTTTGCAGACGATAAGTACGACCGTTTCAGAGAGAAGAGCGGCCAATGTGACGATCTGGCTCTAAGTCGATTCGATAACAAATGACGAAAACGGACGTATTTCTCAGGTTTTTACTACATATGAATACTTTTCACATTCTCCCGTGCAACTCGGCTGCTAGTCCTCCTTTCATTCAGAATCTTAATGTCCTAGCTCATGTCCAAGGCACCAAAGCCAGCTAAAAAGTCAATAATCGATACCTAAAACTTGAATTGTACTACTTCTTACTTGCTATTACATCAACTTAGAAGCTTCATCTGTGTCCTACTATGGTGCTTTTAGTGTCTCCGAATACCGCAGCACGCGACATAGCTTTGCAGACGATAAGTACAACCGTTTCAGGCAGAAGAGCGGCCAATGTGACGATCTGGCTTTGAGTCGATTCGATAACAAATGACGAAAACGGACGGATTTCCTATGTTTTTACTACATATGAACACTTTTCACATTCTCCCTTGCAACTCGGCTGCTAGTCCTCCTTTCATGCAGAATCATAAGGTCCTAGCTCATGTCCAAGGCACCAAAGCCAGCTAAAAAGTCAATAATCGATACCTAAAACTTGAATTGTACTACTTCTTACTGGCTATTACATCAACTTAGAAGGTTCATCTGTATTCTTCTATGGTGCTCTTAGTGTCTCCGCATACCGCAGCACGCGAAATAGCTTTGCAGACGATAAGTACAACCGTTTCAGAGAGAAGAGCGGCCAACGTGACGATCTGGCTTTAAGTCGATTCGACAACAAATGACGAAAACGGACGGATTTCTCAGGTTTTTACTACATATGAACACTTTTCACATTCTCCCATGAACTCGGCTGCTAGTCCTCCTTTCATGCAGAATCTTAAGGTCCTAGCTCATGTCCAAGGCACCAAAGCCAGCTAAAAAGTCAATAATCGATACCTAAAACTTAAATTGTACTACTTCTTACTTGCTATTACTTCAACTTAGAAGCTTCATCTGTGTACTACTATATTGATTTTAGTGTCTCCGGATACCGCAGCACGCGACATAGCTTTGCAGACGATAAGTACAACCGTTTCAGACAGAAGAGCGGCCAATGCTGCGATCTGACTTTAAGTCGCTTCGATAACAAATGACGAATACGGACGGATTTCTCAGGTTTTTACTACATATGTACACTTTTCACATTCTCCCGTGCAACTCGGCTGCTAATCCTCCTTTCATGCAGAATCTTAAGGTCCTAGCTCAAGTCCAAGGCACCAAAGCCAGCTAAAAAGTCAATAATCGATACCTAAAACTTTAATTGTACTACTTCTTACTGGCTATTACATCAACTTAGAAGTTTCATCTGTGTTCTACTATGGTGCTTTTAGTGTCTCCTCATACCGCAGCACGCGACATAGCTTTGCAGACGATAAGTACAACCGTTTCAGGGAGAAAAGCGTCCAATGTGACGATCTGGCTTTAAGTCGATTCGATAACAAATGACGTAAACGGACGGATTTCAAAGGTTTTTACTACATATGAACACTTTTCACATTCTCCCGTGCAACTCGGCTGCTAGTCCTCCTTTCATGCAGAATCTTAAGGTCCTAGCTCATGTCCAAGGCACCAAAGCCAGCTAAAAAGTCAATAATCGATACCTAAAACTTGAATTGTACTACTTCTTACTGGCTATTACATCAACTTAAAAGCTTCATCTGTGTTCTACTATGGTGCTTTTAGTATCTCCGCATACCGGAACACGAGACATAGCTTTGCAGACGATAAGTACAACCGTTTCAGAGAGAAGAGCGGCCAATGTGGCGATCTGGCTTTGAGTCGATTCGATAACATATGACGAAAACGGACGGATTTCTCAGGTTTTTACTACATATGAAGACTTTTCACATACTCCCATGCAACGCGGCTGCTATTCCTCCTTTCATGCAGAATCTTAAGGTCCTAGCTCATGTCCACGGCACCAATGCCAGCTAAAATGTCAATAATCGATACCTAAAACTTAAATTGTACTACTTCTTACTGGCTATTACATCAACTTAGAAGCTTCATGTGTGTTCTACTATGGTGCTTTTAGTGTCTCCGCATACCGCAGCACGCGACATAGCTTTGCAGACGATAAGTACAACCGTTTCATAGAGAAGAGCGGCCAATGTGACGATCTGGCTTTAAGTCGATTCGAGAACAAAAGACGAAAACAGACGGATTTCTCAGGTTTTTACTACATATGAATACTTTTCACATTCTCCCATGCAACTCGGCTGCTAGACCTCCTTACGTGCAGAATCTTACGGTCGTAGCTCATGTCCAAGGCACCAAAGCCAGCTAAAGAGTCAATAATCGATACCTAAAACTTGTATTGTACTACTTCTTACTGGCTATTACATCAACTTAGAAGGTTCATCTGAGTATTACTATGGTGCTTTTAGTGTCTCCGGATACCGCAACACGCGACATAGCTTAGCAGATGATAAGTACAACCGTTTCAGACAGAATAGCGGCCAATGCGGCGATCTGGCTTTAAGTCGATTCGATAACAAATGACGAAAACGGACGGATTTCTAAGGTTTTTACTACATATGAACACTTTTCACATTCTCCCGTGCAACTCGGCTGCTAGTCCTCCTTTCATGCAGAATCTTAAGGTCCTAGCTCATGTCCAAGGCACCAAAGCCAGCTAAAAAGTCAATAATCGATAACTAAAACTTTAATTGTACTACTTCTTACTGGCTATTACATCAACTTAGAGGTTTCATCTGTGTTCTACTATGGTGCTTTTAGTGTCTCCGCATACCGCAGCACGCGACATAGCTTTGCAGACGATAAGTACAACCGCTTCAGTGAGAAGAGCGGCCAATGTGACGATCTGGCTTTAAGTCGATTCGAAATCAAATGACGAAAACGGACGGATTTCAAAGGTTTTTACTACATATGAACACTTTTCACATTCTCCCGTGCAACTCGGCTGCTAGTCCTCCTTTCATGCAGAATCATAAGGTCCTAGCTCATGTCCAAGGCACCAAAGCCAGCTAAAGAGTCAATAATCGATACCTAAAACTTAAATTGTACTACATCTTACTGGCTATTACATCAACTTAGAAGGTTCATCTGTATTCTTCTATGGTGCTTTTGATTTCTCCGCATACCGCAGCACGCGAAATAGCTTTGCAGACGATAAGTACAACCGTTTCAGAGAGAAGAGCGGCCAATGTGACGATCTGGCTTTGTGTCGATTCGATAACAAATGACGAACACGGACGGATTTCTTAGGTTTGTGCTACATATGAACACTTTTCACATTCTCCCGTGCAACTTGGCTGCTACTCCTCCTTTCATGCAGATTCTTAAGGTCGTAGCTCGTGTCCAAAGCACCAAAGCAAGCTAAAAAGTCAATAATCGATACCTAAAACTTAAATTGTACTACTTCTTACTGGCTATTACTTCAACTTTGAAATTTCATCTGTGTACTACTATATTGATTTTAGTGTCTCCGGATACCGCAGCACACGACATAGCTTTGCAGACGATAAGTACAACCGTTTCAGACAGAAGAGCGGCCAATGTGACGATCTGGCTTTGTGTCGATTCGATAACAAATGACGAACACGGACGGATTTCTTAGGTTTGTGCTACATATGAACACTCTTCACATTCTCCCGTGCAACTTGGCTGCTACTCCTCCTTTCATGCAGATTCTTAAGGTCGTAGCTCGTGTCCAAAGCACCAAAGCAAGCTAAAAAGTCAATAATCGATACCTAAAACTTAAATTGAACTACATCTTACGGGCTATTACTTCAACTTAGAAACTTTATCTGTGTACTACTATATTGATTTTAGTGTCTCCGGATACCGCGCACGCGACATAGCTTTGCAGACGATAAGTAAAACCTTTTCAGGGAGAAGAGCGGCCAATGTGACGATCTGGCTTTAAGTCAGTTCGATAAGAAATGACGAAAACGGACGGGTTTCTCAGGTTTTTACTACATATAAACACTTTTCACATTCTCCCGAGCAACTCGGCAGCTAGTCCTCCTTTCATGCAGAATCTTAAGGTCCTAGCTCATGTCCAAGGCACCAAAGCCAGCTAAAAAGTCAATAATCGATACCTAAAACTTGAATTGTACTACCTCTTACTGGCTATTACATCAACTTAGAAGTTTCATCTGTGTTCTACAATGGTGCTTTTAGTGTCTCCGCATACCGCAGCACGCGACATAGCTTTGCAGACGATAAGTACAACCGTTTCAGGGAGAAGAGCGGCCAATGTGACGATCTGGCTTTAAGTCGATTCGATAACAAATGACGAAAACGGACGGATTTCTCAGGTTTTTACTACATATGAACACTTTTCACATTCTCCCGTGCAACTCGGCTGCTAGTCCTCCTTTCATGCAGAATCTTAAGGTCCTAGCTCATGTCCAAGGCACCAAAGCCAGCTAAAAAGTCAATAATCGATACCTAAAACTTGAATTGTACTACCTCTTACTGGCTATTACATCAACTTAGAAGTTTCATCTGTGTTCTACAATGGTGCTTTTAGTGTCTCCTCATACCGCAGCACGCGACATAGCTTTGCAGACGATAAGTACAACCGTTTCAGGGAGAAGAGCGGCCAATGTGACGATCTGGCTTTAAGTCGATTCTATAACAACTGACGAAAACGGACGGATTTCTCAGGTTTTTACTACATATGAACACTTTTCACATTCTCCCATGAACTCGACTGCTAGTCCTCCTTTCATGCAGAATCTTAAGGTCCTAGCTCGTGTCCAAGGCACCAAAGCCAGCTAAAAAGTCAATAATCGATACCTAAAACTTGAATTGTACTACTTCTTACTGGCTATTACATCAACTTAAAAGCTTCATCTGTGTTCTACTATGGTGCTTTTAGTGTCTCCGCATACCGGAACACGAGACATAGCTTTGCAGACGATAAGTACAACCGTTTCAGAGAGAAGAGCGGCCAATGTGGCGATCTGGCTTTGAGTCGATTCGATAACAAATGACGAAAACGGACGGATTTCTCAGGTTTTTACTACATATGAACACTTTTCACATACTCCCATGCAACGCGGCTGCTAGTCCTCCTTTCATGCAGAATCTTAAGGTCCTAGCTCATGTCCAAGGCACCAAAGCCAGCTAAAAAGTCAATAATCGATACCTATACTTGAATTGTACTACTTCTTACTGGCTATTACATCAACTTAGAAGGTTCATCTGTGTATTACTATGGTGCTTTTAGTGTCTCCGGATACCGCAACACGCGACATAGCTTAGCAGACGATAAGTACAACCGTTTCAGGGAGAAGAGCGGCCAATGTGACGATCTGGCTTTAAGTCGATTCGATAACAAATCACGAAAACGGACGGATTTCTCAGGTTTTTACTACATGTGAACACTTTTCACATTCTGCCGTGCAACTCGGCTGCTAGTCCTATATTCACGCAGAATCTTAAGGTCCTAGCTCATGTCCAAGGCACCAAAGCCAGCTAAAAAATCAATAATCGATACCTAAAACTTGAATTGTACTACTTCTTACTGGCTATTACATCAACTTAGAGGCGTCATCTGTGTTCTACTATGGCGCTTTTAGTGTCTCCACATACCGCAGCACGCGACATAGCTTTGCAGACGATAAGTACGACCGTTTCAGAGAGAAGAGCGGCCAATGTGACGATCTGGCTCTAAGTCGATTCGATAACAAATGACGAAAACGGACGTATTTCTCAGGTTTTTACTACATATGAATACTTTTCACATTCTCCCGTGCAACTCGGCTGCTAGTCCTCCTTTCATTCAGAATCTTAATGTCCTAGCTCATGTCCAAGGCACCAAAGCCAGCTAAAAAGTCAATAATCGATACCTAAAACTTGAATTGTACTACTTCTTACTTGCTATTACATCAACTTAGAAGCTTCATCTGTGTCCTACTATGGTGCTTTTAGTGTCTCCGCATACCGCAGCACGCGACATAGCTTTGCAGACGATAAGTACAACCGTTTCATAGAGAAGAGCGGCCAATGTGACGATCTGGCTTTAAGTCGATTCGAGAACAAAAGACGAAAACAGACGGATTTCTCAGGTTTTTACTACATATGAATACTTTTCACATTCTCCCATGCAACTCGGCTGCTAGACCTCCTTACGTGCAGAATCTTACGGTCGTAGCTCATGTCCAAGGCACCAAAGCCAGCTAAAGAGTCAATAATCGATACCTAAAACTTGTATTGTACTACTTCTTACTGGCTATTACATCAACTTAGAAGGTTCATCTGAGTATTACTATGGTGCTTTTAGTGTCTCCGGATATTGCAACACGCGACATAGCTTAGCAGATGATAAGTACAACCGTTTCAGACAGAATAGCGGCCAATGCGGCGATCTGGCTTTAAGTCGATTCGATAACAAATGACGAAAACGGACGGATTTCTAAGGTTTTTACTACATATGAACACTTTTCACATTCTCGCGTGCAACTCGGCCGCTAGTCCTCCTTTCATGCAGAATCTTAAGGTCCTAGCTCATGTCCAAGGCACCAAAGCCAGCTAAAAAGTCAATAATCGATAACTAAAACTTTAATTGTACTACTTCTTACTGGCTATTACATCAACTTAGAGGTTTCATCTGTGTTCTACTATGGTGCTTTTAGTGTCTCCGCATACCGCAGCACGCGACATAGCTTTGCAGACGATAAGTACAACCGCTTCAGTGAGAAGAGCGGCCAATGTGACGATCTGGCTTTAAGTCGATTCGAAATCAAATGACGAAAACGGACGGATTTCAAAGGTTTTTACTACATATGAACACTTTTCACATTCTCCCGTGCAACTCGGCTGCTAGTCCTCCTTTCATGCAGAATCATAAGGTCCTAGCTCATGTCCAAGGCACCAAAGCCAGCTAAAGAGTCAATAATCGATACCTAAAACTTAAATTGTACTGCATCTTACTGGCTATTACATCAACTTAGAAGGTTCATCTGTATTCTTCTATGGTGCTTTTGATTTCTCCGCATACCGCAGCACGCGAAATAGCTTTGCAGACGATAAGTACAACCGTTTCAGAGAGAAGAGCGGCCAATGTGACGATCTGGCTTTGTGTCTATTCGATAACAAATGACGAACACGGACGGATTTCTTAGGTTTGTGCTACATATGAACACTTTTCACATTCTCCCGTGCAACTAGGCTGCTACTCCTCCTTTCATGCAGATTCTTAAGGTCGTAGCTCGTGTCCAAAGCACCAAAGCAAGCTAAAAAGTCAATTATCGATACCTAAAACTTAAATTGTACTACTTCTTACTGGCTATTACTTCAACTTTGAAATTTCATCTGTGTACTACTATATTGATTTTAGTGTCTCCGGATACCGCAGCACGCGACATAGCTTTGCAGACGATAAGTACAACCGTTTCAGACAGAAGAGCGGCCAATGTGACGATCTGACTTTGTGTCGATTCGATAACAAATGACGAACACGGGCGGATTTCTTAGGTTTGTGCTACATATGAACACTTTTCACATTCTCCCGTGCAACTTGGCTGCTACTCCTCCTTTCATGCAGATTCTTAAGGTCGTAGCTCGTGTCCAAAGCACCAAAGCAAGCTAAAAAGTCAATAATCGATACCTAAAACTTAAATTGAACTACTTCTTACTGGCTATTACTTCAACTTAGAAACTTTATCTGTGTACTACTACATTGATTTTAGTGTCTCCGGATACCGCAGCACGCGACATAGCTTTGCAGACGATAAGTACAACCGTTTCAGGGAGAAGAGCGGCCAATGTGACGATCTGGCTTTAAGTCAGTTCGATAACAAATGACGAAAACGGACGGGTTTCTCAGGTTTTTACTACATATAAACACTTTTCACATTCTCCCGAGCAACTCGGCAGCTAGTCCTCCTTTCATGCAGAATCTTAAGGTCCTAGCTCATGTCCAAGGCACCAAAGCCAGCTAAAAAGTCAATAATCGATACCTAAAACTTGAATTGTACTACCTCTTACTGGCTATTACATCAACTTAGAAGTTTCATCTGTGTTCTACAATGGTGCTTTTAGTGTCTCCGCATACCGCAGCACGCGACATAGCTTTGCAGACGATAAGTACAACCGTTTCAGGGAGAAGAGCGGCCAATGTGACGATCTGGCTTTAAGTCGATTCGATAACAAATGACGAAAACGGACGGATTTCTCAGGTTTTTACTACATATGAACACTTTTCACATTCTCCCGTGCAACTCGGCTGCTAGTCCTCCTTTCATGCAGAATCTTAAGGTCCTAGCTCATGTCCAAGGCACCAAAGCCAGCTAAAAAGTCAATAATCGATACCTAAAACTTAAATTGTACTACTCTTACTGGCTATTACATCAACTTAGAAGTTTCATCTGTGTTCTACAATGGTGCTTTTAGTGTCTCCTCATACCGCAGCACGCGACATAGCTTTGCAGACGATAAGTACAACCGTTTCAGGGAGAAGAGCGGCCAATGTGACGATCTGGCTTTAAGTCGATTCTATAACAACTGACGAAAACGGACGGATTTCTCAGGTTTTTACTACATATGAACACTTTTCACATTCTCCCATGAACTCGACTGCTAGTCCTCCTTTCATGCAGAATCTTAAGGTCCTAGCTCGTGTCCAAGGCACCAAAGCCAGCTAAAAAGTCAATAATCGATACCTAAAACTTGAATTGTACTACTTCTTACTGGCTATTACATCAACTTAAAAGCTTCATCTGTGTTCTACTATGGTGCTTTTAGTGTCTCCGCATACCGGAACACGAGACATAGCTTTGCAGACGATAAGTACAACCGTTTCAGAGAGAAGAGCGGCCAATGTGGCGATCTGGCTTTAAGTCGATTCGATAACAAATGACGAAAACGGACGGATTTCCTATGTTTTTACTACATATGAACACTTTTCACATTCTCCCGTGCAACTCGGCTGCTAGTCCTCCTTTCATGCAGAATCTTACGGTACTAGCTCATGTTTAAGGCACCAAAGCCAGCTAAAAAGTCAATAATCTATACCTAAAACTTGAATTGTACTACTTCTTATTGGCTATTACATCAACTTAAAAGCTTCATCTGTGTTCTACTATGGTGCTTTTATTGCCTCCGCATACGGCAACACGCGACATATCTTTGCAGACGATAAGGACAACCGTTTCAGAGAGAAGAGCGGCCAATGTGACGATCTGGCTTTGTGTCGATTCGTTAACAAATGACGAAAACGGACGGATTTCTCAGGTTTTTACTACATATGAACTCTTTTCACATTCTCCCATGCAACTCGGCCGCTAGTCCTCCTTTCATGCAGAATCTTACGGTCCTAGCTCATGTCAAAGGCACCAAAGCCAGCTAAAAAGTCAATAAACGATACCTAAAACGTGAATTGTACTACTTCTTACTGGTTATTACATCAACTTAGAAGCTTCATGTGTAATCTACTATTGTGCTTTTAGTGTCTCCGCACACCGCTGCACGCGACATAGCTTTGCAGACGATAAGTACAACCGTTTCAGAGAGAAGAGCGGCCAATATGACGATCTGGCTTTAAGTCCATTCGAAAACAAATGACGAAAACGGACGGATTTCAAAGGTTTTTACTACATATGAACACTTTTGACATTCTCCCGTGCAACTCGGCTGCTAGTCCTCCTTTCATGCAGAATCATAAGGTCCTAGCTCATGTCCAAGGCACCAAAGCCAGCTAAAAAGTCAATAATCGATACCTAAAACTTGAATTGTACTACTTCTTACTGGCTATTACATCAACTTAGAAGGTTCATCTGTATTCTTCTATGGTGCTCTTAGTGTCTCCGCATACCGCAGCACGCGAAATAGCTTTGCAGACGATAAGTACAACCGTTTCAGAGAGAAGAGCGGCCAACGTGACGATCTGGCTTTAAGTCGATTCGACAACAAATGACGAAAACGGACGGATTTCTCAGGTTTTTACTACATATGAACACTTTTCACATTCTCCCATGAACTCGGCTGCTAGTCCTCCTTTCATGCAGAATCTTAAGGTCCTAGCTCATGTCCAAGGCACCAAAGCCAGCTAAAAAGTCAATAATCGATACCTAAAACTTAAATTGTACTACTTCTTACTTGCTATTACTTCAACTTAGAAGCTTCATCTGTGTACTACTATATTGATTTTAGTGTCTCCGGATACCGCAGCACGCGACATAGCTTTGCAGACGATAAGTACAACCGTTTCAGACAGAAGAGCGGCCAATGCTGCGATCTGACTTTAAGTCGCTTCGATAACAAATGACGAATACGGACGGATTTCTCAGGTTTTTACTACATATGAACACTTTTCACATTCTCCCGTGCAACTCGGCTGCTAATCCTCCTTTCATGCAGAATCTTAAGGTCCTAGCTCAAGTCCAAGGCACCAAAGCCAGCTAAAAAGTCAATAATCGATACCTAAAACTTTAATTGTACTACTTCTTACTGGCTATTACATCAACTTAGAAGTTTCATCTGTGTTCTACTATGGTGCTTTTAGTGTCTCCTCATACCGCAGCACGCGACATAGCTTTGCAGACGATAAGTACAACCGTTTCAGGGAGAAGAGCGTCCAATGTGACGATCTGGCTTTAAGTCGATTCGATAACAAATGACGAAAACGGACGGATTTCAAAGGTTTTTACTACATATGAACACTTTTCACATTCTCCCGAGCAACTCAGCTGTTAGTACTCCTTTCATGCAGAATAATAAGGTCCTAGCTCATGTCCAAGGCACCAAAGCCAGCTAAAGAGTCAATAATCGATACCTAAAACTTGAATTGTACTACTTCTTACTGGCTATTACATCAACTTAGAAGGTTCATCTGTATTCTTCTATGGTGCTTTTGATGTCTCCGCATACCGCAGCACGCGAAATAGCTTTGCAGACGATAAGTACAACCGTTTCAGAGAGAAGAACGGCCAATGTGACGATCTGGCTTTAAGTCGATTCGATAACAAATGACGAACATGGACGGATTTCTTAGGTTTGTGCTAAATATGAACACTTTTCACATTCTCCCGTGCAACTCGGCTGCTAGTCCTCCTTTCATGCAGATTCTTAAGGTCGTAGCTCGTGTCCAAAGCACCAAAGCAAGCTAAAAAGTCAATAATCGATACCTAAAACTTAAATTGAACTACTTCTTACTGGCTATTACTTCAACTTAGAAACTTTATCTGTGTACTACTATATTTATTTTAGTGTCTCCGGATACCGCAGCACGCGACATAGCTTTGCAGACGATAAGTACAACCGTTTCAGGGAGAAGAGCGGCCAATGTGACGATCTGGCTTTAAGTCAGTTCGATAACAAATGACGAAAACGGACGGGTTTCTCAGGTTTTTACTACATATAAACACTTTTCACATTCTCCCGTGCAACTCGGCTGCTAGTCCTCCTTTCATGCAGAATCTTAAGGTCCTAGCTCATGTCCAAGGCACCAAAGCCAGCTAAAAAGTCAATAATCGATACCTAAAACTTGAATTGTACTACTTCTTACTGGCTATTACATCAACTTAGAAGGTTCATCTGTGTTCTACTATTGTGCTTTTAGTGTCTCCGGATACCGCAACACGCGACATAGCTTAGCAGACGATAAGTACAACCGTTTCAGGGAGAAGAGCGGCCAATGTGACGATCTGGCTTTAAGTCGATTCGATAACAAATCACGAAAACGGACGGATTTCTCAGGTTTTTACTACATGTGAACACTTTTCACATTCTCCCGTGCAACTCGGCTCCTAGTCCTATATTCACGCAGAATCTTAAGGTCCTAGCTCATGTCCAAGGCACCAAAGCCAGCTAAAAAATCAATAATCGATACCTAAAACTTGAATTGTACTACTTCTTACTGGCTATTACATCAACTTACAGGCGTCATCTGTGTTCTACTATGGCGCTTTTAGTGTCTCCACATACCGCAGCACGCGACATAGCTTTGCAGACGATAAGTACGACCGTTTCAGAGAGAAGAGCGGCCAATGTGACGATCTGGCTCTAAGTCGATTCGATAACAAATGACGAAAACGGACGTATTTCTCAGGTTTTTACTACATATGAATACTTTTCACATTCTCCCGTGCAACTCGGCTGCTAGTCCTCCTTTCATTCAGAATCTTAATGTCCTAGCTCATGTCCAAGGCACCAAAGCCAGCTAAAAAGTCAATAATCGATACCTAAAACTTGAATTGTACTACTTCTTACTTGCTATTACATCAACTTAGAAGCTTCATCTGTGTCCTACTATGGTGCTTTTAGTGTCTCCGAATACCGCAGCACGCGACATAGCTTTGCAGACGATAAGTACAACCGTTTCAGGCAGAAGAGCGGCCAATGTGACGATCTGGCTTTGAGTCGATTCGATAACAAATGACGAAAACGGACGGATTTCCTTTGTTTTTACTACATATGAACACTTTTCACATTCTCCCGTGCAACTCGGCTGCTAGTCCTCCTTTCATGCAGAATCTTACGGTCCTAGCTCATGTTTAAGGCACCAAAGCCAGCTAAAAAGTCAATAATCTATACCTAAAACTTGAATTGTACTACTTCTTATTGGCTATTACATCAACTTAAAAGCTTCATCTGTGTTCTACTATGGTGCTTTTAGTGCCTCCGCATACGGCAACACGCGACATATCTTTGCAGACGATAAGGACAACCGTTTCAGAGAGAAGAGCGGCCAATGTGACGATCTGGCTTTGTGTCGATTCGTTAACAAATGACGAAAACGGACGGATTTCTCAGGTTTTTACTACATATGAACTCTTTTCACATTCTCCCATGCAACTCGGCCGCTAGTCCTCCTTTCATGCAGAATCTTAAGGTCCTAGCTCATGTCAAAGGCACCAAAGCCAGCTAAAAAGTCAATAAACGATACCTAAAACGTGAATTGTACTACTTCTTACTGGTTATTACATCAACTTAGAAGCTTCATGTGTGTTCTACTATTGTGCTTTTAGTGTCTCCGCACACCGCTGCACGCGACATAGCTTTGCAGACGATAAGTACAACCGTTTCAGAGAGAAGAGCGGCCAATATGACGACCTGGCTTTAAGTCCATTCGAAAACAAATGACGAAAACGGACGGATTTCAAAGGTTTTTACTACATATGAACACTTTTCACATTCTCCCGTGCAACTCGGCTGCTAGTCCTCCTTTCATGCAGAATCATAAGGTCCTAGCTCATGTCCAAGGCACCAAAGCCAGCTAAAAAGTCAATAATCGATACCTAAAACTTGAATTGTACTACTTCTTACTGGCTATTACATCAACTTAGAAGGTTCATCTGTATTCTTCTATGGTGCTCTTAGTGTCTCCGCATACCGCAGCACGCGAAATAGCTTTGCAGACGATAAGTACAACCGTTTCAGAGAGAAGAGCGGCCAACGTGACGATCTGGCTTTAAGTCGATTCGACAACATATGACGAAAACGGACGGATTTCTCAGGTTTTTACTACATATGAACACTTTTCACATTCTCCCATGAACTCGGCTGCTAGTCCTCCTTTCATGCAGAATCTTAAGGTCCTAGCTCATGTCCAAGGCACCAAAGCCAGCTAAAAAGTCAATAATCGATACCTAAAACTTAAATTGTACTACTTCTTACTTGCTATTACTTCAACTTAGAAGCTTCATCTGTGTACTACTATATTGATTTTAGTGTCTCCGGATACCGCAGCACGCGACATAGCTTTGCAGACGATAAGTACAACCGTTTCAGACAGAAGAGCGGCCAATGCTGCGATCTGACTTTAAGTCGCTTCGATAACAAATGACGAATACGGACGGATTTCTCAGGTTTTTACTACATATGAACACTTTTCACATTTTCCCGTGCAACTCGGCTGCTAATCCTCCTTTCATGCAGAATCTTAAGGTCCTAGCCCAAGTCCAAGGCACCAAAGCCAGCTAAAGAGTCAATAATCGATACCTAAAACTTTAATTGTACTACTTCTTACTGGCTATTACATCAACTTAGAAGTTTCATCTGTGTTCTACTATGGTGCTTTTAGTGTCTCCTCATACCGCAGCACGCGACATAGCTTTGCAGACGATAAGTACAACCGTTTCAGGGAAAAGAGCGTCCAATGTGACGATCTGGCTTTAAGTCGATTCGATAACAAATGACGTAAACGGACGGATTTCAAAGGTTTTTACTACATATGAACACTTTTCACATTCTCCCGAGCAACTCGGCTGTTAGTCCTCCTTTCATGCAGAATAATAAGGTCCTAGCTCATGTCCAAGGCACCAAAGCCAGCTAAAGAGTCAATAATCGATACCTAAAACTTGTATTGTACTACTTCTTACTGGCTATTACATCAACTTAGAAGGTTCATCTGTATTCTTCTATGGTGCTTTTGATGTCTCCGCATACCGCAGCACGCGAAATAGCTTTGCAGACGATAAGTACAACCGTTTCAGAGAGAAGAACAGCCAATGTGACGATCTGGCTTTAAGTCGATTCGATAACAAATGACGAACATGGACGGATTTCTTAGGTTTGTGCTAAATATGAACACTTTTCACATTCTCCCGTGCAACTCGGCTGCTAGTCCTCCTTTCATGCAGATTCTTAAGGTCGTAGCTCGTGTCCAAAGCACCAAAGCAAGCTAAAAAGTCAATAATCGATACCTAAAACTTAAATTGAACTACTTCTTACTGGCTATTACATCAACTTAAAAGCTTCATCTGTGTTCTACTATGGTGCTTTTAGTGTCTCCGCATACCGGAACACGAGACATAGCTTTGCAGACGATAAGTACAACCGTTTCAGAGAGAAGAGCGGCCAATGTGGCGATCTGGCATTGAGTCGATTCGATAACATATGACGAAAACGGACGGATTTCTCAGGTTTTTACTACATATGAAGACTTTTCACATACTCCCATGCAACGCGGCTGCTATTCCTCCTTTCATGCAGAATCTTAAGGTCCTAGCTCATGTCCACGGCACCAAAGCCAGCTAAAATGTCAATAATCGATACCTAAAACTTAAATTGTACTACTTCTTACTGGCTATTACATCAACTTAGAAGCTTCATGTGTGTTCTACTATGGTGCTTTTAGTGTCTCCGCATACCGCAGCACGCGACATAGCTTTGCAGACGATAAGTACAACCGTTTCATAGAGAAGAGCGGCCAATGTGACGATCTGGCTTTAAGTCGATTCGAGAACAAAAGACGAAAACAGACGGATTTCTCAGGTTTTTACTACATATGAATACTTTTCACATTCTCCCATGCAACTCGGCTGCTAGACCTCCTTACGTGCAGAATCTTACGGTCGTAGCTCATGTCCAAGGCACCAAAGCCAGCTAAAGAGTCAATAATCGATACCTAAAACTTGTATTGTACTACTTCTTACTGGCTATTACATCAACTTAGAAGGTTCATCTGAGTATTACTATGGTGCTTTTAGTGTCTCCGGATACCGCAACACGCGACATAGCTTAGCAGATGATAAGTACAACCGTTTCAGACAGAATAGCGGCCAATGCGGCGATCTGGCTTTAAGTCGATTCGATAACAAATGACGAAAACGGACGGATTTCTAAGGTTTTTACTACATATGAACACTTTTCACATTCTCCCGTGCAACTCGGCTGCTAGTCCTCCTTTCATGCAGAATCTTAAGGTCCTAGCTCATGTCCAAGGCACCAAAGCCAGCTAAAAAGTCAATAATCGATAACTAAAACTTTAATTGTACTACTTCTTACTGGCTATTACATCAACTTAGAAGTTTCATCTGTGTTCTACTATGGTGCTTTTAGTGTCTCCGCATACCGCAGCACGCGACATAGCTTTGCAGACGATAAGTACAACCGCTTCAGTGAGAAGAGCGGCCAATGTGACGATCTGGCTTTAAGTCGATTCGAAATCAAATGACGAAAACGGACGGATTTCAAAGGTTTTTACTACATATGAACACTTTTCACATTCTCCCGTGCAACTCGGCTGCTAATCCTCCTTTCATGCAGAATCATAAGGTCCTAGCTCATGTCCAAGGCACCAAAGCCAGCTAAAGAGTCAATAATCGATACCTAAAACTTAAATTGTACTACATCTTACTGGCTATTACATCAACTTAGAAGGTTCATCTGTATTCTTCTATGGTGCTTTTGATTTCTCCGCATACCGCAGCACGCGAAATAGCTTTGCAGACGATAAGTACAACCGTTTCAGAGAGAAGAGCGGCCAATGTGACGATCTGGCTTCGTGTCGATTCGATAACAAATGACTAACACGGACGGATTTCTTAGGTTTGTGCTACATATGAACACTTTTCACATTCTCCCGTGCAACTCGGCTGCTAGTCCTCCTTTCATGCAGATTCTTAAGGTCCTAGCTCATGTCCAAAGCACCAAAGCCAGCTAAGGAGTCAATAATCGATACCTAAAACTTAAATTGTACTACATCTTACTGGCTATTACATCAACTTAGAAGTTTCATCTGTGTTCTACTATGGTGCTTTTAGTGTCTCCGCATACCGCAGCACGCGACATAGCTTTGCAGACGATAAGTACAACCGTTTCAGAGAGAAGAGCGGCCAGTGTGACGATCTGGCTTTAAGTCGATTCTATAACAAGTGACGAAAACGGACGGATTTCTCAGGTTTTTACTACATATGAACACTTTTCACATTCTCCCATGAACTCGACTGCTAGTCCTCCTTTCATGCAGAATCTTAAGGTCCTAGCTCGTGTCCAAGGCACCAAAGCCAGCTAAAAAGTCAATAATCGATACCTAAAACTTAAATTGTACTACTTCTTACTGGCTATTACTTCAACTTTGAAATTTCATCTGTGTACTACTATATTGATTTTAGTGTCTCCGGATACCGCAGCACGCGACATAGCTTTGCAGACGATAAGTACAACCGTTTCAGGGAGAAGAGCGGCCAATGTGACGATCTGGCTTTAAGTCAGTTCGATAACAAATGACGAAAACGGACGGGTTTCTCAGGTTTTTACTACATATAAACACTTTTCACATTCTCCCGTGCAACTCGGCAGCTAGTCCTCCTTTCATGCAGAATCTTAAGGTCCTAGCTCATGTCCAAGGCACCAAAGCCAGCTAAAAAGTCAATAATCGATACCTAAAACTTGAATTGTACTACCTCTTATTGGCTATTACATCAACTTAGAAGTTTCATCTGTGTTCTACAATGGTGCTTTTAGTGTCTCCGCATTCCGCAGCACGCGACATAGCTTTGCAGACGATAAGTACAACCGTTTCAGGGAGAAGAGCGGCCAATGTGACGATCTGGCTTTAAGTTGATTCGATAACAAATGACGAAAACGGACGGATTTCTCAGGTTTTTACTACATATGAACACTTTTCACATTCTCCCGTGCAACTCGGCTGCTAGTCCTCCTTTCATGCAGAATCTTAAGGTCCTAGCTCATGTCCAAGGCACCAAAGCCAGCTAAAAAGTCAATAATCGATACCTAAAACTTGAATTGTACTACCTCTTACTGGCTATTACATCAACTTAGAAGTTTCATCTGTGTTCTACAATGGTGCTTTTAGTGTCTCCTCATACCGCAGCACGCGACATAGCTTTGCAGACGATAAGTACAACCGTTTCAGAGAGAAGAGCGGCCAACGTGACGATCTGGCTTTAAGTCGATTCTATAACAACTGACGAAAACGGACGGATTTCTCAGGTTTTTACTACATATGAACACTTTTCACATTCTCCCATGAACTCGACAGCTAGTCCTCCTTTCATGCAGAATCTTAAGGTCCTAGCTCGTGTCCAAGGCACCAAAGCCAGCTAAAAAGTCAATAATCGATACCTAAAACTTAAATTGTACTACTTCTTACTGGCTATTACTTCAACTTTGAAATTTCATCTGTGTACTACTATATTGATTTTAGTGTCTCCGGATACCGCAGCACGCGACATAGCTTTGCAGACGATAAGTACAACCGTTTCAGACAGAAGAGCGGCCAATGTGACGATCTGGCTTTGTGTCGATTCGATAACAAATGACGAACACGGACGGATTTCTTAGGTTTGTGCTACATATGAACACTTTTCACATTCTCCCGTGCAACTTGGCTGCTAGTTCTCCTTTCATGCAGATTCTTAAGGTCGTAGCTCGTGTCCAAAGCACCAAAGCAAGCTAAAAAGTCAATAATCGATACCTAAAACTTAAATTGAACTACTTCTTACTGGCTATTACTTCAACTTAGAAACTTTATCTGTGTACTACTATATTGATTTTAGTGTCTCCGGATACCGCAGCACGCGACATAGCTTTGCAGACGATAAGTACAACCGTTTCAGGGAGAAGAGCGGCCAATGTGACGATCTGGCTTTAAGTCAGTTCGATAACAAATGACGAAAACGGACGGATTTTTCAGGTTTTTACTACATATGAACACTTTTCACATTCTCCCGTGCAACTCGGCTGCTAGTCCTCCTTTCATGCAGAATCTTAAGGTCCTAGCTCATGTCCAAGTCACCAAAGCCAGCTAAAAAGTCAATAATCGATACCTAAAACTTGAATTTTACTACTTCTTACTGGCTATTACATCAACTTAAAAGCTTCATCTGTGTTCTACTATGGTGCTTTTAGTGTCTCCGCATACCGGAACACGAGACATAGCTTTGCAGACGATAAGTACAACCGTTTCAGAGAGAAGAGCGGCCAATGTGGCGATCTGGCTTTGAGTCGATTTGATAACATATGACGAAAACGGACGGATTTCTCAGGTTTTTACTACATATGAACACTTTTCACATACTCCCATGCAACGCGGCTGCTATTCCTCCTTTCATGCAGAATCGTAAGGTCCTAGCTCATGTCCACGGCACCAAAGCCAGCTAAAAAGTCAATAATCGATACCTAAAACTTAAATTGTACTACTTCTTACTGGCTATTACATCAACTTAGAAGCTTCATGTGTGTTCTACTATGGTGCTTTTAGTGTCTCCGCATACCGCAGCACGCGACATAGCTTTGCAGACGATAAGTACAACCGTTTCATAGAGAAGAGCGGCCAATGTGACGATCTGGCTTTAAGTCGATTCGAGAACAAAAGACGAAAACAGACGGATTTCTCAGGTTTTTACTACATATGAACACTTTTCACATTCTCCCATGCAACTCGGCTGCTAGACCTCCTTACGTGCAGAATCTTACGGTCGTAGCTCATGTCCAAGGCACCAAAGCCAGCTAAAGAGTCAATAATCGATACCTAAAACTTGTATTGTACTACTTCTTACTGGCTATTACATCAACTTAGAAGGTTCATCTGAGTATTACTATGGTGCTTTTAGTGTCTCCGGATACCGCAACACGCGACATAGCTTAGCAGACGATAAGTACAACCGTTTCAGACAGAATAGCGGCCAATGCGGCGATCTGGCTTTAAGTCGATTCGATAACAAATGACGAAAACGGACGGATTTCTAAGGTTTTTACTACATATGAACACTTTTCACATTCTCCCGTGCAACTCGGCTGCTAGTCCTCCTTTCATGCAGAATCTTAAGGTCCTAGCTCATGTCCAAGGCACCAAAGCCAGCTAAAAAGTCAATAACCGATAACTAAAACTTTAATTGTACTACTTCTTACTGGCTATTACATCAACTTAGAAGTTTCATCTGTGTTCTACTATGGTGCTTTTAGTGTCTCCGTCTACCGCAGCACGCGACATAGCTTTGCAGACGATAAGTACAACCGCTTCAGTGAGAAGAGCGGCCAATGTGACGATCTGGCTTTAAGTCGATTCGATAACAAATGACGAAAACGGACGGATTTCTCAGGTTTTTACTACATATGAACACTTTTCACATTCTCCCGTGCAACTCGGCTGTTAGTCCTCCTTTCACGCAGAATCTTAAGGCCCTAGCTCATGTCCAAGTCACCAAAGCCAGCTAAAACATCAATTATCGATACCTAAAACTTGAATTGTACTACTTCTTACTGGCTATTACATCTACTTAGAAGCTTCATCTGTGTTCTACTATGGTGCTTTTAGTGTCTCCGCATACCGCAGCACGCGACATAGCTTTGCAGACGATAAGTACAACCGCTTCAGTGAGAAGAGCGGCCAATGTGACAATCTGGCTTTAAGTCGATTCGAAATCAAATGACGAAAACGGACGGATTTCAAAGGTTTTTACTACATATGAACACTTTTCACATTCTCCCATGAACTCGACTGCTAGTCCTCCTTTCATGCAGAATCTTAAGGTCCTAGCTCGTGTCCAAGGCTTCAAAGCCAGCTAAAAAGTCAATAATCGATACCTAAAACTTAAATTGTACTACTTCTTACTGGCTATTACTTCAACTTAGAAATTCCATCTGTGTACTACTATATTGATTTTAGTGTCTCCGGATACCGCAGCACGCGACATAGCTTTGCAGACGATAAGTACAACCGTTTCAGACAGAAGAGCGGCCAATGTGACGATCTGGCTTTGTGTCGATTCGATAACAAATGACGAACAAGGACGGATTTCTTAGGTTTGTGCTACATATGAACACTTTTCACATCCTCCCGTGCAATTTGGCTGCTAGTCCACCTTTCATGCAGATTCTTAAGGTCCTAGCTCATGTCCAAGGCACCAAAGACAGCTAAAGAGTCAATAATCGATACCTAAAACTTAAATTTTACTACATCTTACTGGCTATTACATCAACTTAGAAGATTCATCTGTGTTCTAATATGGTGCTTTTAGTGTCTCCGCATACCGCAGCACGCGACATAGCTTTGCAGACGATAAGTACAACCGTTTCAGAGAGAAGAGCGGCCAATGTGACGATCTGGCTTTAAGTCGATTCTATAACAAGTGACGAAAACGGACGGATTTCTCAGGTTTTTACTACATATGAACACTTTTCACATTCTCCCATGAACTCGGCTGCTAGTCCTCCTTTCCTGCACAATCTTAAGGTCCTAGCTCATGTCCACGGCACCAAAGCCAGCTAAAAAGTCAATAATCGATACCTAAAACTTAAATTGCACTACTTCTTACTGGCTATTACATCAACTTAGAAGCTTCATGTGTGTTCTACTATGGTGCTTTTAGTGTCTCCGCATACCGCAGCACGCGACATAGCTTTGCAGACGATAAGTACAACCGTTTCATAGAGAAGAGCGGCCAATGTGACGATCTGGCTTTAAGTCGATTCGAGAACAAAAGACGAAAACAGACGGATTTCTCAGGTTTTTACTACATATGAACACTTTTCACATTCTCCCATGCAACTCGGCTGCTAGACCTCCTTACGTGCAGAGTCTTACGGTCGTAGCTCATGTCCAAGGCACCAAAGCCAGCTAAAGAGTCAATAATCGATACCTAAAACTTGTATTGTACTACTTCTTACTGGCTATTACATCAACTTAGAAGGTTCATCTGAGTATTACTATGGTGCTTTTAGTGTCTCCGGATACCGCAACACGCGACATAGCTTAGCAGACGATAAGTACAACCGTTTCAGACAGAATAGCGGCCAATGCGGCGATCTGGCTTTAAGTCGATTCGATAACAAATGACGAAAACGGACGGATTTCTAAGGTTTTTACTACATATGAACACTTTTCACATTCTCCCGTGCAACTCGGCTGCTAGTCCTCCTTTCATGCAGAATCTTAAGGTCCTAGCTCATGTCCAAGGCACCAAAGCCAGCTAAAAAGTCAATAATCGATAACTAAAACTTTAATTGTACTACTTTTTACTGGCTATTACATCAACTTAGAAGTTTCATCTGTGTTATACTATGGTGCTTTTAGTGTCTCCGCATACCGCAGCAAGCGACATAGCTTTGCAGACGATAAGTACAACCGCTTCAGTGAGAAGAGCGGCCAATGTGACGATCTGGCTTTAAGTCGATTCGATAACAAATGACGAAAACGGACGGATTTCTCAGGTATTTACTACATATGAACACTTTTCACATTCTCCCGTGCAACTCGGCTGTTAGTCCTCCTTTCACGCAGAATCTTAAGGCCCTAGCTCATGTCCAAGTCACCAAAGCCAGCTAAAAAATCAATAATCGATACCTAAAACTTGAATTGTACTACTTCTTACTGGCTATTACATCTACTTAGAAGCTTCATCTGTGTTCTACTATGGTGCTTTTAGTGTCTCCGCATACCGCAGCACGCGACATAGCTTTGCAGACGATAAGTACAACCGCTTCAGTGAGAAGAGCGGCCAATGTGACGATCTGGCTTTAAGTCGATTCGAAATCAAATGACGAAAACGGACGGATTTCAAAGGTTTTTTCTACATATGAACACTTTTCACATTCTCCCATGAACTCGACTGCTAGTCCTCCTTTCATGCAGAATCTTAAGGTCCTAGCTCGTGTCCAAGGCACCAAAGCCAGCTAAAAAGTCAATAATCGATACCTAAAACTTAAATTGTACTACTTCTTACTGGCTATTACTTCAACTTAGAAATTCCATCTGTGTACTACTATATTGATTTTAGTGTCTCCGGGTACCGCAGCACGCGACATAGCTTTGCAGACGATAAGTACAACCGTTTCAGACAGAAGAGCGGCCAATGTGACGATCTGGCTTTGTGTCGATTCGATAACAAATGACGAACACGGACGGATTTCTTAGGTTTGTGCTACATATGAACACTTTTCATATTCTCCCGTGCAACTTGGCTGCTAGTCCTCCTTTCATGCAGATTCTTAAGGTCCTAGCTCATGTCCAAGGCACCAAAGCCAGCTAAAGAGTCAATAATCGATACCTAAAACTTAAATTTTACTACATCTTACTGGCTATTACATCAACTAAGAAGTTTCATCTGTGTTTTAATATGGTGCTTTTAGTGTCTCCGCATACCGCAGCACGCGACATAGCTTTGCAGACGATAAGTACAACCGTTTCAGACAGAAGAGCGGCCAATGTGACGATCTGGCTTTGTGTCGATTCGATAACAAATGACGAACACGAACGGATTTCTTAGGTTTGTGCTACATATGAACACTTTTCACATTCTCCCGTGCAACTTGGCTGCTAGTCCTCCTTTCATGCAGATTCTTAAGGTCGTAGCTCGTGTCCAAAGCACCAAAGCAAGCTAAAAAGTCAATAATCGATACCTAAAACTTAAATTGAACTACTTCTTACTGGCTATTACATCAACTTAAAAGCTTCATCTGTGTTCTACTATGGTGCTTTTAGTGTCTCCGCATACCGGAACACGAGACATAGCTTTGCAGACGATAAGTACAACCGTTTCAGAGAGAAGAGCGGCCAATGTGGCGATCTGGCTTTGAGTCGATTCGATAACATATGACGAAAACGGACGGATTTCTCAGGTTTTTACTACATATGAACACTTTTCACATACTCCCATGCAACGCGGCTGCTATTCCTCCTTTCATGCAGAATCTTAAGGTCCTAGCTCATGTCCACGGCACCAAAGCCAGCTAAAAAGTCAATAATCGATACCTAAAACTTGTATTGTACTTCTTCTTACTGGCTATTACATCAACTTAGAAGGTTCATCTGAGTATTACTATGGTGCTTTTAGTGTCTCCGGATACCGCAACACGCGACATAGCTTAGCAGACGATAAGTACAACCGTTTCAGACAGAATAGCGGCCAATGCGGCGATCTGGCTTTAAGTCGATTCGATAACAAATGACGAAAACGGACGGATTTCTAAGGTTTTTACTACATATGAACACTTTTCACATTCTCCCGTGCAACTCGGCTGCTAGTCCTCCTTTCATGCAGAATCTTAAGGTCCTAGCTCATGTCCAAGGCACCAAAGCCAGCTAAAAAGTCAATAATCGATAACTAAAACTTTAATTGTACTACTTCTTACTGGCTATTACATCAACTTAGAAGTTTCATCTGTGTTCTACTATGGTGCTATTAGTGTCTCCGCATACCGCAGCACGCGACATAGCTTTGCAGACGATAAGTACAACCGCTTCAGTGAGAAGAGCGGCCAATGTGACGATCTGGCTTTAAGTCGATTCGATAACAAATGACGAAAACGGACGGATTTCTCAGGTTTTTACTACATATGAACACTTTTCACATTCTCCCGTGCAACTCGGCTGTTAGTCCTCCTTTCACGCAGAATCTTAAGGCCCTAGCTCATGTCCAAGTCACCAAAGCCAGCTAAAAAATCAATAATCGATACCTAAAACTTGAATTGTACTACTTCTTACTGGCTATTACATCTACTTAGAAGCTTCATCTGTGTTCTACTATGGTGCTTTTAGTGTCTCCGCATACCGCAGCACGCGACATAGCTTTGCAGACGATAAGTACAACCGCTTCAGTGAGAAGAGCGGCCAATGTGACGATCTGGCTTTAAGTCGATTCGAAATCAAATGACGAAAACGGACGGGTTTCAAAGGTTTTTACTACATATGAACACTTTTCACATTCTCCCATGAACTCGACTGCTAGTCCTCCTTTCATGCAGAATCTTAAGGTCCTAGCTCGTGTCCAAGGCTTCAAAGCCAGCTAAAAAGTCAATAATCGATACC
Organism: Schistocerca gregaria; assembly: GCF_023897955.1. Taxonomy (NCBI): domain Eukaryota; kingdom Metazoa; phylum Arthropoda; class Insecta; order Orthoptera; family Acrididae; genus Schistocerca; species Schistocerca gregaria. The sequence continues at coordinate 312,057 of NW_026061908.1, read as the reverse complement.
TAAAACTTAAATTGTACTACTTCTTACTGGCTATTACTTCAACTTAGAAATTCCATCTGTGTACTACTATATTGATTTTAGTGTCTCCGGATACCGCAGCACGCGACATAGCTTTGCAGACGATAAGTACAACCGTTTCAGACAGAAGAGCGGCCAATGTGACGATCTGGCTTTGTGTCGATTCGATAACAAATGACGAACACGGACGGATTTCTTAGGTTTGTGCTACATATGAACACTTTTCACATTCTCCCGTGCAGCTTGGCTGCTAGTCCTCCTTTCATGCAGATTCTTAAGGTCCTAGCTCATGTCCAAGGCACCAAAGCCAGCTAAAGAGTCAATAATCGATACCTAAAACTTAAATTTTACTACATCTTACTGGCTATTACATCAACTTAGAAGTTTCATCTGTGTTCTAATATGGTGCTTTTAGTGTCTCCGCATACCGCAGCACGCGACATAGCTTTGCAGACGATAAGTACAACCGTTTCATAGAGAAGAGCGGCCAATGTGACGATCTGGCTTTAAGTCGATTCGAGAACAAAAGACGAAAACAGACGGATTTCTCAGGTTTTTACTACATATGAACACTTTTCACATTCTCCCATGAACTCGGCTGCTAGTCCTCCTTTCCTGCAGAATCTTAAGGTCCTAGCTCATGTCCACGGCACCAAAGCCAGCTAAAAAGTCAATAATCGATACCTAAAACTTAAATTGTACTACTTCTTACTGGCTATTACATCAACTTAGAAGCTTCATGTGTGTTCTACTATGGTGCTTTTAGTGTCTCCGCATACCGCAGCACGCGACATAGCTTTGCAGACGATAAGTACAACCGTTTCATAGAGAAGAGCGGCCAATGTGACGATCTGGCTTTAAGTCGATTCGAGAACAAAAGACGAAAACAGACGGATTTCTCAGGTTTTTACTACATATGAACACTTTTCACATTCTCCCATGCAACTCGGCTGCTAGACCTCCTTACGTGCAGAATCTTACGGTCGTAGCTCATGTCCAAGGCACCAAAGCCAGCTAAAGAGTCAATAATCGATACCTAAAACTTGTATTGTACTACTTCTTACTGGCTATTACATCAACTTAGAAGGTTCATCTGAGTATTACTATGGTGCTTTTAGTGTCTCCGGATACCGCAACACGCGACATAGCTTAGCAGACGATAAGTACAACCGTTTCAGACAGAATAGCGGCCAATGCGGCGATCTGGCTTTAAGTCGATTCGATAACAAATGACGAAAACGGACGGATTTCTAAGGTTTTTACTACATATGAACACTTTTCACATTCTCCCGTGCAACTCGGCTGCTAGTCCTCCTTTCATGCAGAATCTTAAGGTCCTAGCTCATGTCCAAGGCACCAAAGCCAGCTAAAAAGTCAATAATCGATAACTAAAACTTTAATTGTACTACTTCTTACTGGCTATTACATCAACTTAGAAGTTTCATCTGTGTTATACTATGGTGCTTTTAGTGTCTCCGCATACCGCAGCACGCGACATAGCTTTGCAGACGATAAGTACAACCGCTTCAGTGAGAAGAGCGGCCAATGTGACGATCTGGCTTTAAGTCGATTCGATAACAAATGACGAAAACGGACGGATTTCTCAGGTTTTTACTACATATGAACACTTTTCACATTCTCCCGTGCAACTCGGCTGTTAGTCCTCCTTTCACGCAGAATCTTAAGGCCCTAGCTCATGTCCAAGTCACCAAAGCCAGCTAAAAAATCAATAATCGATACCTAAAACTTGAATTGTACTACTTCTTACTGGCTATTACATCTACTTAGAAGCTTCATCTGTGTTCTACTATGGTGCTTTTAGTGTCTCCGCATACCGCAGCACGCGACATAGCTTTGCAGACGATAAGTACAACCGCTTCAGTGAGAAGAGCGGCCAATGTGACGATCTGGCTTTAAGTCGATTCGAAATCAAATGACGAAAACGGACGGATTTCAAAGGTTTTTACTACATATGAACACTTTTCACATTCTCCCATGAACTCGACTGCTAGTCCTCCTTTCATGCAGAATCTTAAGGTCCTAGCTCGTGTCCAAGGCACCAAAGCCAGCTAAAAAGTCAATAATCGATACCTAAAACTTAAATTGTACTACTTCTTACTGGCTATTACTTCAACTTAGAAATTCCATCTGTGTACTACTATATTGATTTTAGTGTCTGCGGATACCGCAGCACGCGACATAGCTTTGCAGACGATAAGTACAACCGTTTCAGACAGAAGAGCGGCCAATGTGACGATCTGGCTTTGTGTCGATTCGATAACAAATGACGAACACGGACGGATTTCTTAGGTTTGTGCTACATATGAACACTTTTCACATTCTCCTGTGCAACTTGGCTGCTAGTCCTCCTTTCATGCAGATTCTTAAGGTCCTAGCTCATGTCCAAGGCACCAAAGCCAGCTAAAGAGTCAATAATCGATACCTAAAACTTAAATTTTACTACATCTTACTGGCTATTACATCAACTTAGAAGTTTCATCTGTGTTCTAATATGGTGCTTTTAGTGTCTCCGCATACCGCAGCACGCGACATAGCTTTGCAGACGATAAGTACAACCGTTTCAGAGAGAAGAGCGGCCAATGTGACGATCTGGCTTTAAGTCGATTCTATAACAAGTGACGAAAACGGACGGATTTCTCAGGTTTTTACTACATATGAACACTTTTCACATTCTCCCATGAACTCGGCTGCTAGTCCTCCTTTCCTGCAGAATCTTAAGGTCCTAGCTCATGTCCACGGCACCAAACCCAGCTAAAAAGTCAATAATCGATACCTAAAACTTAAATTGTACTACTTCTTACTGGCTATTACATCAACTTAGAAGCTTCATGTGTGTTCTACTATGGTGCTTTTAGTGTCTCCGCATACCGCAGCACGCGACATAGCTTTGCAGACGATAAGTACAACCGTTTCATAGAGAAGAGCGGCCAATGTGACGATCTGGCTTTAAGTCGATTCGAGAACAAAAGACGAAAACAGACGGATTTCTCAGGTTTTTACTACATATGAACACTTTTCACATTCTCCCATGCAACTCGGCTGCTAGACCTCCTTACGTGCAGAATCTTACGGTCGTAGCTCATGTCCAAGGCACCAAAGCCAGCTAAAGAGTCAATAATCGATACCTAAAACTTGTATTGTACTACTTCTTACTGGCTATTACATCAACTTAGAAGGTTCATCTGAGTATTACTATGGTGCTTTTAGTGTCTCCGGATACCGCAACACGCGACATAGCTTAGCAGACGATAAGTACAACCGTTTCAGACAGAATAGCGGCCAATGCGGCGATCTGGCTTTAAGTCGATTCGATAACAAATGACGAAAACGGACGGATTTCTCAGGTTTTTACTACATATGAACCTTTTCACATTCTCCCGTGCAACTCGGCTACTAGTCCTCCTTTCATGCAGAATCTTAAGGTCCTAGCTCATGTCCAAGGCACCAAAGCCAGCTAAAAAGTCAATAATCGATACCTAAAACTTGAATTGTACTACTTCTTACTGGCTATTACATCAACTTAAAAGCTTCATCTGTGTTCTACTATGGTACTTTTAGTGTCTCCGCATACCGGAACACGAGACATAGCTTTGCAGACGATAAGTACAACCGTTTCAGAGACAAGAGCGGCCAATGTGGCGATCTGGCTTTGAGTCGATTCGATAACATATGACGAAAACGGACGGATTTCTCAGGTTTTTACTACATATGAACACTTTTCACATACTCCCATGCAACGCGGCTGCTATTCCTCCTTTCATGCAGAATCTTAAGGTCGTAGCTCATGTCCACGGCACCAAAGCCAGCTAAAAAGTCAATAATCGATACCTAAAACTTAAATTGTACTACTTCTTATTGGCTATTACATCAACTTAGAAGCTTCATGTGTGTTCTACTATGGTGCTTTTAGTATCTCCGCATACCGCAGCACGCGACATAGCTTTGCAGACGATAAGTACAACCGCTTCAGTGAGAAGAGCGGCCAATGTGACGATCTGGCTTTAAGTCGATTCGAAATCAAATGACGAAAACGGACGGATTTCAAAGGTTTTTACTGCATATGAACACTTTTCACATTCTCCCGTGCAACTCGGCTGCTAGACCTCCTTACGTGCAGAATCTTACGGTCGTAGCTCATGTCCAAGGCACCAAAGCCAGCTAAAGAGTCAATAATCGATACCTAAAACTTGTATTGTACTACTTCTTACTGGCTATTACATCAACATAGAAGGTTCATCTGAGTATTACTATGGTGCTTTTAGTGTCTCCGGATACCGCAACACGCGACATAGCTTAGCAGACGATAAGTACAACCGTTTCAGACAGTATAGCGGCCAATGCGTCGATCTGGCTTTAAGTCGATTCGATAACAAATGACGAAAACGGACGGATTTCTAAGGTTTTTACTACATATGAACACTTTTCACATTCTCCCGTGCAACTCGGCTGCTAGTCCTCCTTTCATGCAGAATCTTAAGGTCCTAGCTCATGTCCAAGGCACCAAAGCCGGCTAAAAAGTCAATAATCGATAACTAAAACTTTAATTGTACTACTTCTTACTGGCTATTACATCAACTTAGAAGTTTCATCTGTGTTCTACTATGGTGCTTTTAGTGTCTCCGCATACCGCAGCACGCGACATAGCTTTGCAGACGATAAGTACAACCGCTTCAGTGAGAAGAGCGGCCAATGTGACGATCTGGCTTTAAGTTGATTCGATAACAAATGACGAAAACGGACGGATTTCTCAGGTTTTTACTACATATGAACACTTTTCACATTCTCCCGTGAAACTCGGCTGTTAGTCCTCCTTTCACGCAGAATCTTAAGGCCCTAGCTCATGTCCAAGTCACCAAAGCCAGCTAAAAAATCAATAATCGATACCTAAAACTTGAATTGTACTACTTCTTACTGGCTATTACATCTACTTAGAAGCTTCATCTGTGTTCTACTATGGTGCTTTTAGTGTCTCCGCATACCGCAGCACGCGACATAGCTTTGCAGACGATAAGTACAACCGCTTCAGTGAGAAGAGCGGCCAATGTGACGATCTGGCTTTAAGTCGATTCGAAATCAAATGACGAAAACGGACGGATTTCAAAGGTTTTTACTGCATATGAACACTTTTCACATTCTCCCGTGCAACTCGGCTGCTAGTCCTCCTTTCATGCAGAATCATAAGGTCCTAGCTCATGTCCAAGGCACCAAAGCCAGCTAAAGAGTCAATAATCGATACCTAAAACTTAAATTGTACTACATCTTACTGGCTATTACATCAACTTAGAAGGTTCATCTGTATTCTTCTATGGTGCTTTTGATTTCTCCGCATACCGCAGCACGCGAAATAGCTTTGCAGACGATAAGTACAACCGTTTCAGAGAGAAGAGCGGCCAATGTGACGATCTGGCTTCGTGTCGATTCGATAACAAATGACGAACACGGACGGATTTCTTAGGTTTGTGCTACATATGAACACTTTTCACATTCTCCCGTGCAACTCGGCTGCTAGTCCTCCTTTCATGCAGATTCTTAATGTCCTAGCTCATGTCCAAGGCACCAAAGCCAGCTAAGGAGTCAATAATCGATACCTAAAACTTAAATTGTACTACATCTTACTGGCTATTACATCAACTTAGAAGTTTCATCTGTGTTCTACTATGGTGCTTTTAGTGTCTCCGCATACCGCAGCACGCGACATAGCTTTACAGACGATAAGTACAACCGTTTCAGAGAGAAGAGCGGCCAATGTGACGATCTGGCTTTAAGTCGATTCTATAACAAGTGACGAAAACGGACGGATTTCTCAGGTTTTTACTACATATGAACACTTTTCACATTCTCCCATGAACTCGACTGCTAGTCCTCCTTTCATGCAGAATCTTAAGGTCCTAGCTCGTGTCCAAGGCACCAAAGCCAGCTAAAAAGTCAATAATCGATACCTAAAACTTAAATTGTACTACTTCTTACTGGCTATTACTTCAACTTAGAAATTCCATCTGTGTACTACCATATTGATTTTAGTGTCTCCGGATACCGCAGCACGCGACATAGCTTTGCAGACGATAAGTACAACCGTTTCAGACAGAAGAGCGGCCAATGTGACGATCTGGCTTTGTGTCGATTCGATAACAAATGACGAACACGGACGGATTTCTTAGGTTTGTGCTACATATGAACACTTTTCACATTCTCCCGTGCAACTTGGCTGCTAGTCCTCCTTTCATGCAGATTCTTAAGGTCCTAGCTCATGTCCAAGGCACCAAAGCCAGCTAAAGAGTCAATAATCGATACCTAAAACTTAAATTTTACTACATCTTACTGGCTATTACATCAACTTAGAAGTTTCATCTGTGTTCTACTATGGTGCTTTTAGTGTCTCCGCATACCGCAGCACGCGACATAGCTTTGCAGACGATAAGTACAACCGTTTCAGAGAGAAGAGCGGCCAATGTGACGATCTGGCTTTAAGTCGATTCTATAACAAGTGACGAAAACGGACGGATTTCTCAGGTTTTTACTACATATGAACTCTTTTCACATTCTCCCATGCAACTCGGCTGCTAGTCCTCCTTTCATGCAGAATCTTAAGGTCCTAGCTCATGTCAAAGGCACCAAAGCCAGCTAAAAGATCAATAATCGATACCTAAAACGTGAATTGTACTACTTCTTACTGGCTATTACATCAACTTAGAAGTTTCATCTGTGTTCTACTATGGTGCTTTTAGTGTCTCCGCATACCGCAGCACGCGACATAGCTTTGCAGACGATAAGTACAACCGTTTCAGGGAGAAGAGCGGCCAATGTGACGATCTGGCTTTAAGTCGATTCGATAACAAATGACGAAAACGGACGGATTTCTCAGGTTTTTACTACATATGAACACTTTTCACATTCTCCCGTGCAACTCGGCTGCTATTCCTCCTTTCATGCAGAATCTTAAGGTCCTAGCTCATGTCCACGGCACCAAAGCCAGCTAAAAAGTCAATAATCGATACCTAAAACTTAAATTGTACTACTTCTTATTGGCTATTACATCAACTTAGAAGCTTCATGTGTGTTCTACTATGGTGCTTTTAGTGTCTCCGCATAGCGCAGCACGCGACATAGCTTTGCAGACCATAAGTACAACCGTTTCATAGAGAAGAGCGGCCAATGTGACGATCTGGCTTTAAGTAGATTCGAGAACAAAAGACGAAAACAGACGGATTTCTCAGGTTTTTACTACATATGAACACATTTCACATTCTCCCATGCAACTCGGCTGCTAGACCTTTTTACGTGCAGAATCTTACGGTCGTAGCTCATGTCCAAGGCACCAAAGCCAGCTAAAGAGTCAATAATCGATACCTAAAACTTGTATTGTACTACTTCTTACTGGCTATTACATCAACATAGAAGGTTCATCTGAGTATTACTATGGTGCTTTTAGTGTCTCCGGATACCGCAACACGCGACATAGCTTAGCAGACGATAAGTACAACCGTTTCAGACAGAATAGCGGCCAATGCGTCGATCTGGCTTTAAGTCGATTCGATAACAAATGACGAAAACGGACGGATTTCTAAGGTTTTTACTACATATGAACACTTTTCACATTCTCCCGTGCAACTCGGCTGCTAGTCCTCCTTTCATGCAGAATCTTAAGGTCCTAGCTCATGTCCAAGGCACCAAAGCCAGCTAAAAAGTCAATAATCGATAACTAAAACTTTAATTGTACTACTTCTTACTGGCTATTACATCAACTTAGAAGTTTCATCTGTGTTCTACTATGGTGTTTTTAGTGTCTCCGCATACCGCAGCACGCGACATAGCTTTGCAGACGATAAGTACAACCGCTTCAGTGAGAAGAGCGGCCAATGTGACGATCTGGCTTTAAGTTGATTCGATAACAAATGACGAAAACGGACGGATTTCTAAGGTTTTTACTACATATGAACACTTTTCACATTCTCCCGTGCAACTCGGCTGTTAGTCCTCCTTTCACGCAGAATCTTAAGGCCCTAGCTCATGTCCAAGTCACCAAAGCCAGCTAAAAAATCAATAATCGATACCTAAAACTTGAATTGTACTACTTCTTACTGGCTATTACATCTACTTAGAAGCTTCATCTGTGTTCTACTATGGTGCTTTTAGTGTCTCCGCATACCGCAGCACGCGACATAGCTTTGCAGACGATAAGTACAACCGCTTCAGTGAGAAGAGCGGCCAATGTGACGATCTGGCTTTAAGTCGATTCGAAATCAAATGACGAAAACGGACGGATTTCAAAGGTTTTTACTGCATATGAACACTTTTCACATTCTCCCGTGCAACTCGGCTGCTAGTCCTCCTTTCATGCAGAATCTTAAGGTCCTAGCTCATGTTTAAGGCACCAAAGCCAGCTAAAAAGTCAATAATCTATACCTAAAACTTGAATTGTACTACTTCTTACTGGCTATTATATCAACTTAAAAGCTTCATCTGTGTTCTACTATGGTGCTTTTAGTGTCTCCGCATACCGCAACACGCGACATATCTTTGCAGACGATAAGGACAACCGTTTCAGAGAGAAGAGCGGCCAATGTGACGATCAGGCTTTGAGCCGATTCGTTATCAAATGACGAAAACGGATTAATTTCTCAGGTTTTTACTACATATGAACTCTTTTCACATTCTCCCATGCAACTCGGCTGCTAGTCCTACTTTCATGCAGAATCTTAAGGTCCTAGCTCATGTCAAAGGCACCAAAGCCAGCTAAAAAGTCAATAATCGATACCTAAAACGTGAATTGTACTACTTCTTACTGGCTATTACATCAACTTAGAAGCTTCATGTGTGTTCTACAATCGTGCTTTTAGTGTCTCCGCATACCGCAGCACGCGACATTGCTTTGCAGACGATAAGTACAACCGTTTCAGAGAGAAGAGCGGCCAATATGACGATCTGGTTTTAAGTCGATTCGAAAACAAATGACGAAAACGGACGGATTTCAAAGGTTTTTACTACATATGAACACTTTTCACATTCTCCCGTGCAACTCGGCTGCTAGTCCTCCTTTCATGCAGAATCATAAGGTCCTAGCTCATGTCCAAGGCACCAAAGCCAGCTAAAAAGTCAATAATCGATACCTAAAACTTGAATTGTACTACTTCTTACTGGCTATTACATCATCTTAGAAGGTTCATCTGTATTCTTCTATGGTGCTTTTAGTGTCCCCACATACCGCAGCACGCGAAATAGCTTTGCAGACGGTAAGTACAACCGTTTCAGAGAGAAGAGCGGCCAATGTGACGATCTGGCTTTGTGTCGATTCGATAACAAATGACGAACACGGACGGATTTCTTAGGTTTGTGCTACATATGAACACTTTTCACATTCTCCCGTGCAACTCGGCTGCTAGTCCTCCTTTCATGCAGATTCTTAAGGTCCTAGCTCATGTCCAAGGCACCAAAGCCAGCTAAAGAGTCAATAATCGATACCTAAAACTTAAATTTTACAACATCATACTGGCTATTACATCAACTTAGATGTTTCATCTGTGTTCTACTATGGTGGATTTAGTGTCTCCGCATACCGCAGCACGCGACATAGCTTTGCAGACGATAAGTACAACCGTTTCAGAGAGAAGAGCGGCCAATGTGACGATCTGGCTTTAAGTCGATTCTATAACAAGTGACGAAAACTTTCGGATTTCTCAGGTTTTTACTACATATGAACACTTTTCACATTCTCCCATGAACTCGGCTGCTAGTCCTCCTTTCATGCAGAATCTTAAGGTCCTAGCTCATGTCCAAGGCACCAAAGCCAGCTAAAAAGTCAATAATCGATACCTAAAACTTGAATTGTACTATTTCTTACTGGCTATTACATCAACATAGAAGCTTCATCTGTGTTCTACTATGGTGCCTTTAGTGTCTCCGCATAACGCAGCACGCGACATAGCTTTGCAGACGATAAGTACAATAGTTTTAAAGAGAACAACTGCCATTGTGACGATCTGGCTTTAAGTCGATTCGATAACAAATGACGAAAACGGACGGATTTCTCAGGTTTTTACTACATATGAACACTTTTCACATTCTCCCATGCAACTCGGCTGCTATTCCTCCTTTCATGCAGAATCTTAATGTCCTAGCCCATGTCCAAGGCACCAATGCCAGCTAAAAAGTCAATAATCGATACCTAAAACTTGAATTGTACTACCTCTTACTATCTATTACATCAACTTAGAAGTTGCATCTGTGTTCTACTATGGTGCTTTTAGTGTCTCCGCATACCGCAGCACGCGACATAGCTTTGCAGACGATAAGTACAACCGTATCGGGGAGAAGAGCGGCCAATGTGACGATCTGGCTTTAAGTCGATTCTATAACAAGTGACGAAAACTTTCGGATTTCTCAGGTTTTTACTACATATGAACACTTTTCACATTCTCCCATGAACTCGGCTGCTAGTCCTCCTTTCATGCAGAATCTTAAGGTCCTAGCTCATGTCCAAGGCACCAAAGCCAGCTAAAAAGTCAATAATCGATACCTAAAACTTGAATTGTACTATTTCTTACTGGCTATTACATCAACATAGAAGCTTCATCTGTGTTCTACTATGGTGCCTTTAGTGTCTCCGCATAACGCAGCACGCGACATAGCTTTGCAGACGATAAGTACAATAGTTTTAAAGAGAACAACTGCCATTGTGACGATCTGGCTTTAAGTCGATTCGATAACAAATGACGAAAACGGACGGATTTCTCAGGTTTTTACTACATATGAACACTTTTCACATTCTCCCATGCAACTCGGCTGCTATTCCTCCTTTCATGCAGAATCTTAATGTCCTAGCCCATGTCCAAGGCACCAATGCCAGCTAAAAAGTCAATAATCGATACCTAAAACTTGAATTGTACTACCTCTTACTATCTATTACATCAACTTAGAAGTTTCATCTGTGTTCTACTATGGTGCTTTTAGTGTCTCCGCATACCGCAGCACGCGACATAGCTTTGCAGACGATAAGTACAACCGTATCAGGGAGAAGAGCGGCCAATGTGACGATCTGGCTTTAAGTCGATTCGATAACAAATGACGAAAACGGACGGATTTCTCAGGTTTTTACTACTTATGAACACTTTTCACATTCTCCCGTGCAACTCGGCTGCTAGTCCTCCTTTCATGCAGAATCTTAAGGTCCTACCTCATGTCCAAGGCACCAAAGCCAGCTAAAAAGTCAATAATCGATACCTAAAACTTGAATTGTACTACTTTTTATTGGCTATTACATCAACTTAGAAGCTTCATGTGTGTTCTACTATGGTGCTTTTAGTGTCTCCGCATAGCGCAGCACGCGACATAGCTTTGCAGACCATAAGTACAACCGTTTCATAGAGAAGAGCGGCCAATGTGACGATCTGGCTTTAAGTAGATTCGAGAACAAAAGACGAAAACAGACGGATTTCTCAGGTTTTTACTACATATGAACACATTTCACATTCTCCCATGCAACTCGGCTGCTAGACCTTTTTACGTGCAGAATCTTACGGTCGTAGCTCATGTCCAAGGCACCAAAGCCAGCTAAAGAGTCAATAATCGATACCTAAAACTTGTATTGTACTACTTCTTACTGGCTATTACATCAACATAGAAGGTTCATCTGAGTATTACTATGGTGCTTTTAGTGTCTCCGGATACCGCAACACGCGACATAGCTTAGCAGACGATAAGTACAACCGTTTCAGACAGAATAGCGGCCAATGCGTCGATCTGGCTTTAAGTCGATTCGATAACAAATGACGAAAACGGACGGATTTCTAAGGTTTTTACTACATATGAACACTTTTCACATTCTCCCGTGCAACTCGGCTGCTAGTCCTCCTTTCATGCAGAATCTTAAGGTCCTAGCTCATGTCCAAGGCACCAAAGCCAGCTAAAAAGTCAATAATCGATAACTAAAACTTTAATTGTACTACTTCTTACTGGCTATTACATCAACTTAGAAGTTTCATCTGTGTTCTACTATGGTGTTTTTAGTGTCTCCGCATACCG